>NC_047104.1:73694725-73994725 GCF_902500255.1 Thalassophryne amazonica
CATTAAAACTGGAAATTTGTTCTTGAAAATAGCTGTTGTGAGTTAATTTGTGGGATTGTGGGTGTTCTGGACGAAGTTAGTGTTTTCATGGGTGGTGGGGCGGAGGTGGTGGCCACGTTAGTGTGCACAGGGGGGGCACGCAGGGGGTTTCACCCGGGGAGTAAATCACTCTAGGACCACCACTAGTGCAGCAGATAACTGAAACAATCCTTCAAATGGTGATACAAGCATCAAATTCAGCACAAATACAGCTGGAGCAAAATTAATGGAGCAGCTTTAACTTTTGACCCCTGTACAAACTGAAACTGACCTTTGTCACTATTCTTGCTGCTTTTACCTCATAACTCCATAACATTCAGTCACAGATTGTCCAAACTACACCTTTTTTGAAATCTTTATGATCAGGCAAATATTGTGATGTAGTTTTCTGTATGATTGGAGCATCTTTTAATTTTGACCCCTGTGTAATTCTTCAATTGACCCCTACCTGGCTGCCTATTGAAAATTCAAGTGGCCAGTCAGGTTTTTTAAAGAGTTCATGTCTATGGATTGTTTGTGCCATATGTGATGCTTGTATCACCATTTGCAGGATTCCACTCTAAATATTCTCTTATCTGCTGCACTATATACAAGATGAGATGTATGAGCTGTAAGATGCTGCTCCTCAGTGTTTCTCAATTGCCCTCAACAGTATTGGAACACTTGGTATTTCACACATTTTAATTTGTTTATTCCATTTCAAATACACTTTTTTTCCCCTAAAATTATCTTCCTTAACGCAAACTGAAAGCAAATGTCTACAACTTGATATAAATTGATTAAAAATATAAAATCCAGCTTCCTGACGAAGTGGTGTAGAAGAGGATTTTCTTAAAAAGAAGACCTGAAAGTTCAGCTACAAACTGACAGAAAGTCAATTTGTCAAAGCCTAGATTTGATGTTTTGGGAAAGAAACTTTTGTATTTCTTCATAATTGATGTAAATAAAGTCCAAGACATATTCAGTGACTTGGAAATGTTCATGTTTCCATCCCCTGACTTGTCTGAAGAAAACTGCAATAAAACTGATTATTATTTCTAGGTTTCATCAAGTTTTAAAGATTTGCTTTCAGTTTGAGTTTGAGGAAGATAATTTTAGGAATTTTTATTCTTTATTTTTTTGTATTTCTTGTATTTAAAACGGCATAAAGAAATTAAAATGTGTGAAATTCCAAGTGTTCCAATACTTTTGGAGGGCACAGTATCCTAACCTTATGATGAGTGCAAACTGAGTGTGGTATTATTACCTTTTTGTTTAATAATGTTTAATATTCACTGTTGCTGCACTTTGTGTCAAATCATAGTCATATCGTATATCGTATTGCTATGAAAATTCAGTAAGGTATAGCTTCTATTATACATTTCAAATCTAAGGTGGAACTCTACTAGTGTTTACTAAGGTTCACCTAAATATCTTTGAAAAAAAAAAGAGTATAGGTTGAAAAGCTTTTTTTATCCCACGGGAACTCTCCCTACCCACCTACGTGGCTCAAGAATACGGACAGAATGTATATAAGTGACATTTACATGACAGTTTATATGACAATATTGTGATATGACAATTTGGCCATGTTGTGCAGCCCTACTGTCAACTAGCTGAAAACTTTGAATATTAATTCACATCTACATTAAAAAAAACCAAAATGCTTAAAGTGGCAGGGGTCAAGAGGGCTGTAATCAGGGGTGTAGCACCAAATTCTGGGCCCTAGGTACTAGCCATATTGAAGCCCCCCCCCCCCCACACACTGTTATGTTCTTTTTTATTAACGCAAACACCAAATTTCTAGTGTTTAGTCAAACCAGGTCTAAATCATGTATACCTTAGATTACACCTGAGAGTCAGGACCCTTTTTAAAGTTGCACCATTTTTCTTGAAAATGGTGCAGTTTGGTCCCCCAGACACCCCAACTCAGTATAGCTAGTTTTCAAGCTCACCTCTCTTTTCATAGAATTTGTTTAGCAGCTGTTTTCCCTCATTTAGTTTTCTTTCCCTGTCCTTTTATTCTCTTCTTTACAGAAATCCAGACTTTGATTTTTTTTTTTAAGGAAAGGCATGTCTTATTTCAACCTAAACACTAGGGCTGCAACTAATGATTATTTTAGTAATCGATTAATTGGTTGATTTTTTTTTCTTTTTTTTTTTTTTTTACTTACATGTGAGTTTTGCCATTATTTTTTTAAGTGAGTTATTATTAAAAGCCCTTTATCACGCAACATCAACGTTTGAGATTGTAACAAGGTTATGATGTTATATTCTTGTCAAACACATACCTGGAGTAGTGTTTTGCTTTATTTTGCACATACATACATCACCGACACACCACAAAGAGATTTCCATCAGGTTTCACCCGATTATGAGCATTTTTAGATGCCAACAGCAACTATCTCAACCACTGACATATTATTACAGCAAGAGTCCACGAAAGCATTTTAAAGGCATGACTGAAGTGTTATATTTGATCTTTAATAAGATATTTTCATGAAAAAAAGGCACAAATGTGCAATTAACTGCATTTTATTTTTTCTTATGTAAAAACACAGCTTAGATGTGGTTTGACCGAAACAAATTGTCATTAAACTTAAATAAAACAGGGATGAAGTGGAGGTGTAAGAGTCACTAGGTGTTATTTATTTATTTATTTATAACAGTTATTTATTTCTATATTTACTTATTTATATTCATTGTGAGTTGATTTTATGTTTTCTGTTGTGTTTTATTTTATCAAGTTCTTTTGTCTCTTTCTCCAAAATTGTGTTATATAGCATTATTAGTTATTATTACTATTATTGTTGTTGCTATTATTATTAATATATACTGTAAATAAAAATAAATTAAAAATATTACAATTTGTAATACATTTGACTCTTTTACGACAACAAACACTGAGCCATTAATTATTATTATACAGAAAACAAATGCACACAAACATGCTTAGTTTATTTTATTTTAAACTAAACTAAACACAAACATGCTGAGATGCCAATAGCTTAATGCTAACTTTAACATTGAAAACGCCATAGACATGCTAACATGTAAGCATCGGTCCCATTTTTAAGTTATAAAATACGAAGTGGATATTTTGCTGGATACGGCAAACACGCACATAGCGCTATTTGACCGGATCTCCTTGCTGATCGGCTAGTTCAAATGATGTAATCGCAGAGGGTATTTCAACATGGCAGCGTGTTGCGGCGCCCTCGGCATTGAGTGTTGGTGCTAATTTTTCATCTTTAAATGCCGTTTTGGGTGCCATAAACTCGTTTGAATCGGAACAGAAAATCACCTACTGCCGGAGGGATTCTTGGACGCTAAAAACAGCTCGAGGGATTCTTGGATGCTAAAAGCAGTTCAAAAACATGGCATAGCTGTACCCAAAATTATTTCCACTGTGTGGCGAAAATTATGTCCACCGGCGCTTTTCGCCATGCAGTGGAAATAATTTTGGGCACGGTGGAAATCATTTTTGAAGTCTTGGTAATTTTCTGTGTTAGGCGGGGATTATAAATAAAACCTGCAAATTCAAGACAGAATAAAAATGAAAATACAGAAATCCACATCAGTCCACCCCTGAAAATAGTGAATGGTAAAATATGCCAATTTTCAATAATGAAAATCAATATTGAGCTACTATTATGAAACTCCTATCGCCTTTAATTTCCCGCCCGACTGCAGCCGTTCCGTTCCGTCGTGAATAAATTTAGACGGCCAGCAAAACAGCACAACCTGCCATTTTGCCGGTGCCGCGTACGGCAAAATATCATCCAGTTCTTCTTTGCTGAGAGCACCGCCATATTGAAATAAACTCTACCGTGATGTCATTTGAACTAGCCAATCAGCGAGGAGATCCAGTCAAATAGCGCTAGGTCCGTGTTTGCCGTATCCGGCAAAATATCCACTGCCTATAAAATACATCTATCAACTGTTTCAGAAGACCATAACAGGTCAATTTAACATAAAAAAGGTAAATATTACTCACAGACATATGCTCCTTGGGGTTTTAGTGGAGAAACTTAAGATAAAGCAAAATAAAACAAAGAAGCAATGAAGCAAAAGATCGAAGCACTGCTTCATTGGTTCAAGATTCAAAGCAAAGTCGCACTGCAGAAACGGTTGATTATATGGAAGAAAGGAAGCATTTGCGGTAAAACAAAGTTATTTAGCAACTAATCAATGACTAAATTAGTTGACAACTATTTTAATAATTCATTAACTCAATTAGTTGTTTCAGCTCTACTAAACACTTTCTGTCAGATCCAGTTTGGGGTGTGTGTGTGTGTGTCTGTGGCAGCGTGCCACCTGTGCGTCTGGGCTAAACCATTGTACAACTGTGCAGGGGTGGGAAGGGCCATCAGAGATCTTTCAATATTCTTATTTGAGCAGAATTATGTTTTGCAACATTTATACATTCATTCTAATCATATTATTTTACAACATGAATTGTATGGACATTAATACATGCAACACAAAAATGTATTTAATGCCAGTTTTTTCTGCTCCCCACCCCCTACCCCATGCTCTGGACCCTGGGTACATAGTACCCTTTACTCCCCCAGTCTGACGCCCTGGCTGTAATTTGGGGGTCAGCTGGAAAGCAAAAAAAAAAAAAGAATAAAAGAGAAATGCTTGCAAAGGTAGGGAGTATGGGGAGCAGAGCCCCTCAAGAAGCTGAAAGGCAAAATAAGGAAAATGCTTAAAAAGGCTGGGGGGCTGGGGGGGAGCAAGGCCCCCCTGGAAGCTAAAAGGTTTTAGTCATGCTCCCGCTCCCAAAAACCATTTTACTGAAAAAAGTCTGAATGACCTAATGGACATGGTGAGATGGCGAGGAGCTTTTCCAGGCATGTGAGAGGCAAATCAAGAAAAATGCTTAAAAAGGTGGGGGGTCTGGGGGGGAGCTGAAAGGTTTTTGCCATGCTAATGCTCCCTTGAAGCATTTACTCAAAATAAAGTCTGAAGAACCTAAATGACATGGTGAGATGCTGACGAGCTTCGCTCGTTCATGACATATGATTATTATATTTGACAGTTAAAAACAGCTTTTAAACATTTATTTGTAATACAGTATTTGATCTATCCTTGGTTCCGGTTGTTAGGGAATACAGCCTTTGCCCAGAGATAAAGACCCGTTCTGGGATCCAGTGGAGCCTTTGCTCCTGGGCACTGCTCATCTTTGGCTCCAGTCTTTGGCCTTTCGCATCGCTCTGGAAGAACAACTGGAGGTACTCAGACAAATAAACGTGAAACTGCTGATTTCAGAAATGACATACTTTGATAGAGAAATATACATGAATCTCATCTTCAGGTGCTGGGGTCAGAAGGCACAGAGGAAGCTGTTGTCCAGGCACAGCTGGTTCCCTGCACCTCCACTGGACTGTATGGCAGAAACACACACTGAGAATGTCTCTGATGTGCATATGGAGAAAAATTAGTAAATGAGTTGTCTCATTAACCAGCCCACTGGATGAAGATGCCATCCTGATTGACCCGTCAGAGTTACTGGGTGCTCGACTGGACTTCCTGCTGGCCCTAGAACAATGTTGTGGTATCCGCTGGATCAGAGAGGCCCGTAATCGAGGTGTCCAAATTGGGTGAGACATAACACTTGCCAGTTGTTTTTGACAAAGAATCAGGAGATGGTATTTTCCATATAAGTCAACTGGCTGTCCTGTCAGAGTCCGGTACTATCTCTGTGCATCAGTTTCAGGTTGTTTGACTCCAGCCAGCCTGTGTTCACTCCAGCTGTGTGGCACAATGTCAACCCTCTGTTGGACCACAGAGTTCACTTCATGTCTCTCCACACCTCCCAGTGCCTGCTGGATTACCTGCAGAGCAGTGCTGTTGTTCTGGAACTATGGGGTCTTCAAGGTGAAATGATGGATGGATGGATGGATGACTGTCAGGGAGGAGCTGGCCTTTAGGGTGTCCAAATTGGTGTCCAAATAGTGTCTAGTTAAATACTGTGAGCACAGTTTCCCCGATACCTAGCATACCAGTCAAACGTTTGGACACTCACTGGGAAACTATGCTCATGGTATTTAACTAGTAAGGCACATGGTAGAGTGTATACCTTCACATTTTATCTTAGTTACAATTATATGAGCATGAGCCTGACATCTGATCATGAATATTGACCTTTAATCGTAATGAATCATCTTTGATCAGCTTTTATATGACTAACATCTTTTGCGGAGCAGGGAGCTCACTGGGAGTTGGACTACCAATATGCAGATCTGACTTTGATTCCTGGTCAGGCTACTTGTGTATGTCTTTGGACAAGACACTTCAAATGCATTGCTGCCAGTCACTTCAGATCTAAATGGGTTACCAGCTTGGGGAAGTAAACCTGCAACAGATTGCCGTTCCATCCAGGTGGAGTTGTAGACATCCCTTTCATGTTATGGTGTTCAGGTAAAAGCACCAGCACCAGTGGACCTCAGGACCTGTATAGGATCCTGAAAGCTGAACTTTGAGCCAAATCTTGACCTTTGATCATGAATGTTGACCATTTATCCGGATTAGTCACATTTAATCCTTATTGATCAATTTTGATCTTGAACTTTGACACTGATCACAAATCACTGATCATTTTCTTAGGTTTTGAACCCTATTGCTGATCCTGGTTCTGAACTTTAAACCTAAACCTAATTCTTGATCAGTAACACTGAACTTAGATGTTGAATTGTTCCTGATCCTCATCTGTGATTGTGAGTATTGACCTTTGGTCTTGATTACTCATCTTTGATCTTGATCATTGATTGTAACTGCTCGATTTTAAAGTAATTTCAATTTACTTATACTCGTATAATACCAAATCCTAACCAAAGTCATCTTAAAGTGGTGTGTGTGAGTAAGGTCCAGACCTTCTCCACCCCACGAGCAAGCACATTGGTGACAGTAGAAAGGAAAACCTCTGTTTTGTTTAGTAAGAAACTTCAAGCAGAACAAGCTCAGTGGAGTGGCCATCTGCTATTTCCAGTCTGACAGACCAGAAGGCTCAAACCAAGCTTGGCAGAGCAACTACTAACAGTAATAGTTAGAACCAAGAAAACAAATATAGCTCTATGCACAATGGCAAAATTCATTCATTCATTTTCTATACCCACGTGCTCCAATCAAGGCTCACGGTCCCAGCAAACATAGGGCTAGAATCGGGGTACATCTTGGACAGGATGTCAGTCTCTCACAGGGCACAGTGAGCACAGCAATGAGGTGTCAGAGCACATAACATTTCTGTGGAAGTCAAAGCAGCTGAATCTCTGTGATTGTTGTGGAACACCTCCAAAACATCACACTTACTGAGTTTCCCATTGGTCCCCAAAACATTTGGCCAACCACTCAAGTGCCTTCTTTAGTTCTAATACACTTCTCGATAGTCTGTGTGTTTAATGGTGATGACTGGATGTAGTGTTGGTTTGGTTTAGAATGAAGTAGATCAGAGTTGGCAAATGCAAGTTGAATAATTAGTCACAGAGGACAGCAGAGTTGTTGCAGAGGTCCGAGCAGCACAGCAGCTACTTGACCTCACTCCTGCAGACGGCTGAAGAGGTGCAGGCAACACATCCCCAGCAGCTCGAGCAGAAAAACAGAACAAAGTTAATTGTAAGAAAGCAATTTTAACATAATTTTAATGTCATTATTCCTAAAAAAAAAATGACCTTAATGCTCATCTTTGTGCTTTGGTTCTGATGGTTGAACTGTGATTGTGTTTACTGGTCTTTGATCCCCTCATAAATTTGATGAATTCTCTAAGGACATCATCACACTTAATATCAGAGTAGTACCTTATAGTAACTGTAGTTTTTCTGCTTTCTTTGGGCTGCCAGAGATGAGTTGAGATTAGCTCAGGCTGTCATTAAATTGGGGAGGATGCTGCAGCTGTTTAGTGTGTTTTCTGCTTCAGAGGGCTGTATGGAGTTGAGATCATCACTGGAGGGAGTGAGGATGACTACTGAGGGCATCTTCATCATCGACGAGGCCAGCTCGTCCGATCCTGCAGTAAGTGCTGTTAGATATATTTCTGTGTCTAATTATGGTTTTCTTTATTTGTTTTCTGTATTTCTTTTGGTATCAAGGTAGTTATTATATGTAGGGTTATATTTTTGGTTTCATTCTTATTCTCACTTTCCTTTGTTCTTCTTTGGTATGTGCATGTAGAACTGGATTTAACCAGTTTGTACCACTTAGGATAAAGAGAGTTAGGTTACAATTATAAATCATATGTCTCCCGTTATTGCGCGGGCCTGGGGCAGGGGGATGGACCTCCCTTGAATGCCCACGGGGGCCAATAACAGAAGGACTTTGCGAAATAAGGTCCGCCTTTGTTACGCATATGTAATCCTGTATAAAAACTGCTTGTATCCATTGTCCGGGGTTCTGTAAGAGCGGATCTTGTCTGTAAGAGAAGTTCTTGCAGGGCCCAGGCCTGATTATTTTTGCTGTGACTTTGATTAAATTTAAAAGTGTGGAATAGTTTGAGTTTGTGCTTTGTAAGGGGCAGTATTACAGAAAGAACTGGGGGAAAAATAACAGTGCCAACTGCAAAAATCAGTAAATGATGAAAATACGGTTGTAATGTCTGTTTCTCCTCATTTTCCTTTCTGAGATGACTGTGAATTCAAAACTTGAGCTGATTTGTTGTTTCTTCCTCGGAGGAGAAGTGAAAGCTGTCGGCATGCCTGTGTGTTGCAGTTTGTGGAGCGTGCAGAGCTCAACTACTTCATGAGAAATCTTCAACAGGAGTTGGAGGAAGTGAAGGGTGTTAATGCCTCGCTAAAAGAGGAGAATAACCATCTGAGAGAACAGCTCTCCACAGCCAGGAGCGGTAACACAACACAAATGCAATCTTTACACACACGTCTTGGTTGACCAACTACATTGCTCCTGCTTTGTGTTGTACACTCACAATCACTTTCGTCTGTGCACATTAGGTGGGAGGTCAGTGCGTCCCAGCTGTGATGCAGAATTTGCTCGCGCTCTCAAAGTTTTTTACCACAGCATGACCTCAGTCAGAGGCCAACTGCAGCGCCTGCGAAGACACCGGCCCAGCGTGCGTATCAGTTTGTCTGCAAAAATAGATACATGCTGTTGTTTATGAGGTCTCAGTGGCTGCATTTGTTGCGTAAATTTAAATCATGTTCATTCTCTGGGTGCAGAAGTCTCAGGTTTTCCTTTGGAAATGTATTTTTGGACATCAGCATCTACTTTCAGACTCTCAGAGTATTTTATGGTAAATTCTTTTTTTTTTTTGGATGCTGTTTGCCTTCTACATGCCAAAATATAAACATGACAGCAGAGAATATGTGGCTAACAGTTCTGGTTTGACACATCCTACAGAAGCCCCACCCACAAGTGCTGGAATAAGGAGCTAACATAGAAGTGGCAAAACTTGCAGAATCAAAGTCTGTGGACGGAAACAGTGACCAGTTCCTTGAGTGACCCCAACATTATTTTACTTTGCACACAGAAACAAAATTATTTCACAAAAACCAAAAACTACCAGGGACAAAATTATTTGCCCTGTTAATGCTAATAGTCAATTGTGTGTCCTGCAGTCATTTGTTGTTGTTTTCAACAAGTCTCAGACTGTCAGGAACTTAGACCCAAAAAGGCTGGCTGGACACAAATGCAAGACACACAGGCATGGTGTGAGAAAAAGGGTTTGCTGAAAAAACAGGTAAAGGTCTGTACACAGAAAGGTGAGCCAAAATCAGCAGTGGCGTCCAAATCATGAGACTAACTTGAGATAAAAACAGTCAAAAGGTTCTGAGAACACGGCATGGCAATAATGAGGATGAGGACTATGAAAACGGCTGGTAGCGAAGACACAAGGTACAATGAACTGGCAAACACAGGAGGGAAAATGGAGAGTTTAAATAACAGGTTTTGATTAGGGGAAAATGAGACACAGGTGTGTGAGAACAATCAGGAAAGAGGTGTGGCATGACATTACCCCCTTCAAAGGCTGGCCCCGATGGCGCAGGAGTGTCAGGGTGCGAGACGTGGAATTCCTGATTGAGATCAGGGTCAAAAACAAAGCGAGACAGGATCCAGGAGTGCTTCTCCAGACTATACCCCTCCCAGTCAAACAGATACTGGATCCTCCGGCCCCGACAACAAGCAGACAGCAGCCTCTGCAAGAGAACACCAGAACCATGAACTGGGTGGGTGGAGGGGGGTTGGCCGGAGGCCAGAGCAGTGCTGGTCTTCATTGGGAGGTGATGATCTAGTGGTTAAGACGTTGGGCTTGAGACCAGAAGATCCTCGGTTCAAATCCCAGCCTGACTGGAAAATCACTAAGGGCCCTTGGGTAAGGTCCTTAATTCCCTAGTTGCTCCTGGTGTGTAGTGAGCGCTTTGTATGGCGGCACCCTCACATCGGGGTGAATGTGAGGCATTATTTGTAAAGCACTTTGAGCGTCTTATGCAGATGGAAAAGCGCTATATAAATGCAGTCCATTTACCATTCACTGGCTTGACCTGACTGACTGACTTAATGCAGGAATGGCTTCATGTCACCAGATTCGCCGGAAAATGCTCCGGGCAGGAAAGCTGACTGCAAAAATCAAAGTCTCTGACTCGGGATGACTTCCTGCTAACGCCCCGGTGATGGGTGCACCGCAGCCTCAGGTGTTGCTGCAATGGGTATACTCTTATCGAGCCTCTCCATAAGGAGACCAGCCTGGGTGTTAAGGAGGACATGAGCCGGTCCTGTCAGTCCCTTCAGTCCCTGAGAGCGGGGTACTATGTGGATGGAAGATGAGTCTGCTGTGTCCATTTTTGGCCAGTTCATTCAGGAACTTGGAACCAAAAAGGCTGGACACAAATGCAAGACTCACACAGAGGTGTTGAGTGAGAAAAAGGATTCACTGAAAAAACAGGCAGTCCACAAAAAGGAAAGCCAAAATCAGCAGTGGTATCCAAATCATGAGACTATCTCGAGGTCAAAAATAGGCAAAAGGTTCTGACAACATGGTGTGGAGGACTGTGAAGAATGCTGGTAGCAAAGACACAAGATATAGTGAATTGGCAAACATAGGAGGGAAAACAGAGGGTTTAAATAAGAGGTTGTGATTAAGGAAAATGAGACACAGGTGTGTGAGAACAATCAGGTAGGAGGCGTGGCATACAGAAGGGACAAGACACACAAGACAAGAGTGCACAGTCAGAAAAACACAAAGTAAAACAAATCCTTAACATAAAGAAAAAACCCAAAAACATGATTAAAAAGAAAATACAAAACCCACACATGAATGTAGATCAGTGGGGTCCAAAGACATTCCAGAAAGGGCTAAGAGGGTGCAGATTTTCTTTGCAGCCACTGACTCCAGTAAGTGATTTCACTGATGAACTGATCCCAGCTGCTCAAAGTGATGTTAATCAGTGAAGTCATCTGCTGGAATCAGTGGCTGCAATGAAAACCTGCACCCTCTTGGCCCTTTCTGGAATACTTTGGACACCACTGATGTAGACCCACATGACAGACATATCTCCTAAGGAATTCCAGTCCATTCCTCTTTGGTGAATCTCTCAAGTTCCTCCAGATCGTGATCGTCTTCTGGCATGAACCTTGGACTTCAGTTGACCTCACAGATTTTCAATGGGATTTAAGTCAGGGCTTTGTGTAGGCCAGTCAGTCATGTTCACTTTGGTCTTCTGGAGGTAGTTCCTCACGAGGAATGACATATGTTTTGGGTCATTGTCATGTTGGAAGACAAAGCAATGATCCAGACTCAGTTTTGCTGCTGACTGGTTGAGGCTTTCCTTCAGAATCTTTACATATGCTTCTTTCTTCATGACTCCCTCCACCTTGAGGATATTCCCAGTTCCAGACACACTGAAGCATCCACAGCATAATATTCCCACTGCTGTGTTTCTGTCAGGGCTTGTTATGTTTTGTTATTTTTGTGTTATCAGGGTTTTGGTTTGTTTATTCTCTTGTTGGGATTTTTCTGCTTGGGTCTGTCTGTCTCTGTTTCTCTTATCTCTCTCTTGGTTCTTGGTGATGGGTATTTCTCTTTCTCTCTCTGGTCACGCCCTGCTTCTGGTGCTTTCCATGTGCACATGTTCCTGATTTGCTGATTGCCACCTGGGGTTTTATAAGCTCACTGGGTGGTATTTTTCTCTGTCAGTTTGTCGTGCCTTGTGCCTGCATTCCAGCTCTGTACCTGTGTTCTTGTTCCTGCCTGCCTCATAGTGTGTACCTGACCTCCTGCCTGTTGCTTTGACCACGCCACTTTGCCTCATGATTTGTGTACTGCTGCTTTTGTTGGACTGCCTGCTCGTGTACCAACCACTGCTTTCTCCTTCAGTAAAGATTACTAAGAATCAGAGCTGTCTGCTAGAGCCGTGCATTTGTGTCCTACCATCCCTGAGCATCCCGCCTGTCAGTACAAACTGGCGAACGATGGACACAGCCGCTCCGACCCATTTCAGTCAGCGGTACGCTGTCACAGTAGGCAGCTTGCACAGCAGTAAGACCGCCTCAATGCCCTGACATCCGGGTTTAGCGATCTCGCTAAACGTGAAAACTCATTTATGGAGTCGGTGAGCACTCAGATGAGTCAGTTGTTAACCAGATTTGATCATCAGGCTTCTCTTATGACGACCACCGGCAGTACCAGTCCATCACCACTGGGGCCATCAGCACCCGCACCAGCTTCTACACCTGCACCTGAGTACTGCAACCTGCTGTCTCCACCAGAACCCTTCTCAGGCGAATCAGGTGACATCAGACCATTCATAACGCAGTGTGAGTTGAACTTTGAGCTCATGGCCTGTAAGTTCCCGTCCAACAGGACGAAGATAGCTTAAATCATCACTCACCTGACTGGTCGTGCCTTGGCGTGGGCAACAGCTGAGTGTGGTCGTAAATCTGCCATCTGCTTCTGTTTTCCAGCTTTCACCGCTGCTCTGCAGCTGGTTTTCCAGCACACGTCTCCGGGCCGTTAAGCGGCTCGATCCCTCATGAGGCTGAGGCAGGGTGGACGTCGAGTCTCTGATTACGCAATAGACTTTCGCATCCTGCCTACTAAAAGTGACTGGAATCTCGCAGCTCTTCAAGACGTCTTTCTCCAGGGCCTGGCTGAAGAGATTCAGGATCGGCTGGTGTCTGTGAATCTGCCCGATGACCTGGATCAGCTCATCGCTCTCGCCATCTGGACCAACAGGCGTCTGCAAGACCTTCCGCGGCGTGCCATCCAGCTCCCAGTCAGCTGCTCCGGATCTCCTCCTCTCCACACCTCCTCCAGTAATGTCAACACTGATTCTCTGCGTC
Source organism: Thalassophryne amazonica (assembly GCF_902500255.1). NCBI lineage: Eukaryota > Metazoa > Chordata > Actinopteri > Batrachoidiformes > Batrachoididae > Thalassophryne > Thalassophryne amazonica. The sequence continues at coordinate 73,708,034 of NC_047104.1, forward strand.
GCAGCATGGAGGAACCCGTGCAGCTGGGTCGCATTCACCTCTCCTCCGCCGAGAAGCAGCGGTGTCGTGACAACGGACTTTGTTTTTACTGTGGTCATTCAGGACACATGATTAGTCATTGCCTAGCCAGGGGTGCCACCTTGTGGCCAAAGTCAGACATACGGGTCAGTCTAAATTCTATTTCTCCATCCACAGCACAAAATGTTATTCCTGTGAGGCTCTCCTCTGAGCATTCCTCTGTTTCCTTGTCAGCTTTCATTGATTCCGGTTCTGACGCAAATTTAATTCAGTCCTCTCTCGCCAGGTCCCTGCACCTGAAATTAGTTGAGCTCTCGCGCCCTCTGGTGGTGTGTGCTGTGGATGGCCATGAATTGGGAAGTGTCACTCACCTCAGTCCGGTTCTTTGATTGTGACAGAGAATCACTCCAAAATGATCAGTTTTCATGTTTTTGGCAAGATGACACATCCGCTTATTCTGGGGCACCCCTGGTTACAGCAGCACTGTCCTCATTTTAATTGGGCTGAGGGGAAAATTGAGTCATGGGGTCCAGCTTGTAATAACTCCTGCCTTTCAAAATCAGTACTCTCTCCGCCCGTTACTAACCCGGATCTCACTGGGGTTCCTGTTTGCTATCATGATTTAGCTACAGTTTTTCGCAAAAGCAGGGCCAAATTACTACCTCCTCATCATGAGTATGATTGCACCATCGAGCTCCTTCCTGGGGCAAGCCCACCCCAGGGAAAACTATTTTGTCTGTTGGCACCTGAACGCCACGTGATGAACGAGTACATTCAGGAGTCCTTAGCAGCCGGGCTAATTCGGCACTCCTCGTCACCCGCAGGGGCAGGGTTTTTCTTTGTTGAGAAGAAAGATAAATCGCTCCGCCCATGCATTGATTACCGGGGGCTTAATGAAGTTACCATTAAAAACCGTTATCCACTGCCGCTCATCTCTTTGGCTTTTGAATTATTGGAAGGAGCCTAGGTGTTTACAAAATTAGATCTCCGCAATGCTTATCATCTCGTTCAGATCAGAGAAGGAGACTAGTGGAAAACGGCGTTCAATACACCCTCGGGACACTATGAATATTTAGTGATGCCGTTTGGTCTCACAAGTGCCCAGCTGTGTTCCAAAACTTGGTTAACGATGTGTTGCGGAACTACTTGAATAAGTTTGTTTTTGTCTATTTGGGCGATTTCCTGGCAATGAAAATCCGACGAGGGGGCTGGACCACTCCTCACTCAAAGCCTGCTCACAGGTGAATGACGCAACCGACAGGCGTGGAAAAACTCACGCATGCGCACGAGGGTTCAAGCTTGTCTGACGCAATCACACGTGATTCAAATCCATATGGTTTTTGAAAAAATAATAAGGTCGGATACTTTTCTAATAGACCTCGTATATGCAATTTATTCTTGCAGGACAGAAGGTACAGGTATGTAGTGCGTGAATGAATGTGGTGTGCATGTGTGACCCCCATCCACCCTTCTCGATCACTCTACAAGATCCTCCTCAAAGCCGACTGACAACTTCTATCAGGAGGGACCGACCACCAAAACAACACGAAGACAGACAAAAACGAAAGACAAGTGGTGAAAGCAATAACTGTGAAGTGAGACACAGAGGAGACGGTGCCCCAACACAAAACATGCCAGAACAAACCACCACACATGAACAAGCAGTGACAGCGACAGTCTGTTGACTAGTTAGTGAGCATTCATTCCCTAATCTAGGACACCAGAGTCTTGATCCCCTTGAGAGCACCCAAAACCGAATTGTGGTGTCGGCCACGAACACGTGACCAGCCACACACAGAGACCCAGATCACAGCTATATATTCAATCACTACTGTGGCTGGTGTGTTGGGCCAAGATAAACGTACAGAACCCCACCATAAGACATGGACCACTCCGGCGCGTCTGAAGCCATACGGTTGACCGCAAGCAACAACAGAAAAGGGCCCAGGACGCAGGGCCCCAGGAGGAACCAGGCGAAAAAGGGAAGCGGGGGGCACAGGGGCCAGGAAGGGCAGCCACCAGAGCCACCGGGGAAGCACGACGGACCAACAAGGGAGTGGCCCAACGGTGCCGGAATGCACCCCCGACACTGCCCCCCCCCAACGGAGGCACAGGAAGTAACCCCACACCTGAGGGAAGCACGCAGGCCGCCGGCAGGGCCCACCAAGAGGGGGGGGCCCCAGAACCGCACCACCCCGCCCACGGCACCAGAGGGAGGAGTGAGCGGCAGCGGGGATGGGGGCAAAGGAGCCACCGCAACTGAACCCAGAGTGCAGGCAGGGACCACCGGGACACAAGGGCGAGGCCCAGCCCCCAGGAAAGAGGCGAGACCCACTCCCCAGGCCAGGAACCATACAAGGTCCCCCCGACACCCGAGGCCCCTCAAGCGGCCCGTCGTCGGTCCATTTCCTGTATCCATAATTATTTACCCTGTTTCTATTCATCTTCATCTCCCCAGGTCACTCTGCATTCATCCGTCCTTTCATACCAGTCAGATCAAACCTGCTACGTCCAGTCCTTTGTGCCCTCCTGCCATTCCCCCTCTGTCCGCCGGTTCGTGGATGGTGGCCCAGCATTCACGGTGCGGTGGCTCCTGCCCTCTCGTCACTGTGGCCATGGAATTCAGTATTTCGTGGATTGGGAGGGTTATGGTCCTGAGGAGCGGTCATGGATTCCCTCCCACTTTGTTCTGGGCCCCACTCTGATTCGTGATTTTCACTCCTCTCATCCTGGTTCGCCTGGGCTGTCCGGGGTCGGCCGGTGGTGGTGGTGGTGGTGGTGGGGGGGGGGGGGGGGGGGGTACTGTCAGGGCTTGAGCGTTGTTACTTTTGTGTTATCAGGGTTTTGGTTTGTTTATTCTCTTGTTGGGATTTTTCTGCTTGGGTCTGTCTGTCTCTGTTTCTCTTATCTCTCTCTTGGTTCTTGGTGATGGGTGTTTCTCTTTCTCTCTCTGGCCACGCCCTGCTTCTGGTGCTTTCCATGTGCACCTGTTCCTGATTTGCTGATTGCCACCTGGGGTTTTATAAGCTCACTGGGTGATATTGTTCTCCGCCAGTTTGTCATGCATTGCGCCTGCATTCCAGCTCTGTACCTGTGTTCTTGTTCTTGCCTGCCTCATAGTGTGTACCTGACCTCCTGCCTGTTGCTTTGACCACGCCACTTTGCCTCGTGATTTCTGTACTGCTGCTTTTGTTGGACTGCCTGCTCGTGTACCGACCACTGTTTTCTCCTTCAGTAAAGATTACTAAGAGTCAGAGCTGTCTGCTAGAGCCGTGCATTTGTGTCCTACCATTCCTGAGCATCCCGCCGGTCAGTTTCACTGCAGGGACTGTGGTCTTTGGGTTATACACCTCTCCCTTCTTTTTCCAAACATAAGCAACATCTCTATGGCCAAAGAGCTCTAGCTTTGTCTCATCAGACTAAAGGACATGCTTCAGTATGCATGATCTTTCTCCAGGTTGTCCTTAGCATACTTCAGTCTGGCTTGAAGTTGTCTCTTCTGCAGAAGTGGAGTTTTTCTTGATCTGCAGTCCCACAGTCCATACCTGTCCAGGACACTTTTATGAGTGTCTTTCCAGCTGTTCTGGGTCTGTTCTTTGGGCAGTTTTATGCATTCTTCAGACACATCTCAATTTCGCTTTTTATCTCTGCCAGGCTTGTTCTGTGCTGTGTGGCTCTCTTTGAATTTCTTCATGATACTTCTCACTTTAGTTCTTGACACTTAGAAACATTGTGATAACTTTGTATGTCCTTCTCATGCTTTGTGAAAATCAACAGTTCTTTTTCTCAAGTCTAAACTGATTTCTTTTCTTTTTGGCAAGTGACCAAGTGCTCAAACCCTTACTTAAATTTTTATACTGTGTGTACAGTCGAATGAGTGCTCTGGAGCAGGTTTTCATCCAGGATGTCTCTGTACATTGCTGCATTCATCTTTCCCTCAATTCTGACTAGTCTCCCAGTTCTTGCCACTGAAAAACATCCCCACAGCATGATGCTGCCACCACTATTTTCTCTCAAAAATTCTTGAAAGGGTAGTTGTAAAACAGCTAACTGATCATCTGCAGAGGAATGGTCTATTTGAAGAGTTTCAGTCAGGTTTTAGAATTCATCATAGTACAGAAACAGCATTAGTGAAGGTTACAAATGATCTTCTTATGGCCTCGGACAGTGGACTCATCTCTGTGCTTGTTCTGTTAGATCTCAGTGCTGCTTTTGATACTGTTGACCATAAAATTTTATTACAGAGATTAGAGCATGCCATAGGTATTAAAGGCACTGCGCTGCGGTGGTTTGAATCATATTTGTCTAATAGATTACAATTTGTTCATGTAAATGGGGAATCTTCTTCACAGACTAAAGTTAATTATGGAGTTCCACAAGGTTCTGTGCTAGGACCAATTTTATTCACTTTATACATGCTTCCCTTAGGCAGTATTATTAGACGGTATTGCTTAAATTTTCATTGTTACGCAGATGATACCCAGCTTTATCTATCCATGAAGCCAGAGGACACACACCAATTAGCTAAACTGCAGGATTGTCTTACAGACATAAAGACATGGATGACCTCTAATTTCCTGCTTTTAAACTCAGATAAAACTGAAGTTATTGTACTTGGCCCCACAAATCTTAGAAACATGGTGTCTAACCAGATCCTTACTCTGGATGGCATTACCCTGACCTCTAGTAATACTGTGAGAAATCTTGGAGTCATTTTTGATCAGGATATGTCATTCAAAGTGCATATTAAACAAATATGTAGGACTGCTTTTTTGCATTTACGCAATATCTCTAAAATCAGAAAGGTCTTGTCTCAGAGTGATGCTGAAAAACTAATTCATGCATTTATTTCCTCTAGGCTGGACTATTGTAATTCATTATTATCAGGTTGTCCTAAAAGTTCCCTAAAAAGCCTTCAGTTAATTCAAATGCTGCAGCTAGAGTACTGACGGGGACTAGAAGGAGAGAGCATATCTCACCCATATTGGCCTCTCTTCATTGGCTTCCTGTTAATTCTAGAATAGAATTTAAAATTCTTCTTCTTACTTATAAGGTTTTGAATAATCAGGTCCCATCTTATCTTAGGGACCTCGTAGTACCATATTACCCCAATAGAGCGCTTCGCTCTCAGACTGCAGGCTTACTTGTAGTTCCTAGGGTTTGTAAGAGTAGAATGGGAGGCAGAGCCTTCAGCTTTCAGGCTCCTCTCCTGTGGAACCAGCTCCCAATTCAGATCAGGGAGACAGACACCCTCTCTACTTTTAAGATTAGGCTTAAAACTTTCCTTTTTGCTAAAGCTTATAGTTAGGGCTGGATCAGGTGACCCTGAACCATCCCTTAGTTATGCTGCTATAGACGTAGACTGCTGGGGGGTTCCCATGATGCACTGTTTCTTTTTCTTTTTGCTCTGTATGCACCACTCTGCATTTAATCATTAGTGATCGATCTCTGCTCCCCTCCACAGCATGTCTTTTTCCTGGTTCTCTCCCTCAGCCCCAACCAGTCCCAGCAGAAGACTGCCCCTCCCTGAGCCTGGTTCTGCTGGAGGTTTCTTCCTGTTAAAAGGGAGTTTTTCCTTCCCACTGTAGCCAAGTGCTTGCTCACAGGGGGTCGTTTTGACCGTTGGGGTTTTACATAATTATTGTATGGCCTTGCCTTACAATATAAAGCGCCTTGGGGCAACTGTTTGTTGTGATTTGGCGCTATATAAAAAAAATTGATTGATTGATTGACTATGTGTCGCAGCTGGCACTCTGCATTGTGTTGTTATAACTCTGCCCATTCGCTCCCCTCGGGACGCAAACTCACAATCCTCGGCATGGGAGTTAGACTCTCTAACCAGAAGGCTAAAATCTAGGGCTCTGGCCTTGTAACCAGAGAATCCTTTTGAGCTGTTGGGAGTGAGGTTTACTAACTACATATGCACAGTGACACCTGCTGGCCTCCATTACATATGCTTCACTATAGGGATGGTGTCTGGTTTCCTCCAAACATGACGCCTGGCATTCACTCCAAAGAGTTCAGTGTTTGTCTCATGTGATCAGAGAATTTTGTTTCTCATGGTCTGAGACGCATTCAGGTGCCTTTAAGCAAACTCCAGGTGGGCTACCATGTGACTTTTCCTGAGGAGTAGCTTCCATCTGGCCACTCTACTATATATATGATTGGTGGATTGCTGCAGAGATGGTTGTCCTTCTGGAAGGTTCTCCTCTCTCCACAGATGAATGCTGCAGCTCTGACAGAATAACCACTGGGTTCTTGGTCATCTCCCTGAGTAAGGCCCTTCACCCCGATCACTCCGTTTAGATGGACAGCCAGGTTCTAGGAAGAGTCCTGGTGGATCTGAACGTTTTCCATTTACAGATGACGGAGGCCACTGTGCTCATTGGGACCTTCAAAGCAGCAGAATGTTTCTCTACAGCTTCAGTTGTTCAACAGTCCGGGGTCTCTGTTGTTGTATTTTGTGCTTCATAATGCACCACACATTTTCTAATGGCAACAGGTCTGGACTGCAGGCAGGAATTTAGGAATTCCATCATCTACAGTCCATAATATAATCAGAAGATTCAGAGAATCTGGAGAACTTTCTACACATAAGCGGCAAGGCCGAAAACCAGCATTGAATGCCCGTGACCTTCGATCCCACAGGCGGCACTGCATTAAAAACCAACATCATTGTGTAAAGGATCTTACCACGTGGGCTCAAGAACACTTCAGAAAACCATTGTCAGTTAACACAGTTCGTCGCTACATCTACAAGTGCAAGTTAAAACTTTACCATGCAAAGCAAAAGCCATACATCAACAACATCCAGAAATGCCACTGCCTTCTCTGGCCTGAGCTGATTTGAAATGGACAGACGCAAAGTGGAAAAATGTGCTGTGGTCTGATGAGTCCACATTTCAAATTGTTTTTGGAAATCATCGACATTGTGTCCTCTGGACAAAAGAGGAAAAAGACCATCCAGATTGTTACCAGCGCAAAATTCACAAGCCAGCATCTGTGATGGTTTGGGGGTGTGTTAGTACCCATGGCATGGGCAACTTACAGTTGTGCTCAAAAGTTTACATACCCTGGCAGAATTTTTGCTTTTTTGGCCATTGTTAAGAGAATTTGAATGACAACACAAAAACTTTTTTTTCACTCATGGTTAGTGGTTGGGTGAAGCCATTTATTATCAAACAACTGTGTTTCCTCTTTTTAAATCAAAATGACAAGAGAACTACCCAAATGACCCTGATCCAAAGTTTACATACCCCTGTTCTTCATACTGTGTATTGCCCCCTTTAACATCAATGACAGCGTGGAGTCTTTTGTGGTAGTTGTGGACAAGGCTCTCTGATGGTAAAGCTGCCACTGAATTAGTTTCGGACTTTAATTAAACTCAATTACAAAGAAATAAAAACAATATGGCACTCTATGGTAAATCTGCATGGAGTAGACAGTTCTCAAAAACTGAGAGACAGTGCAAGAAGTAGAAGAGTGAGGAAAGCCACCAAGACACCCAGACAACCCAGAAGAAGTTATAGGCTTACGTGGTTGTGATTGGAGAAATTATGCACAGTGCAACTTTTGCATTTTGTATCACCAGTTATCCATCTTCATGATGAAGTGGTATAGAGGAGGATTTTCTTAAAAAGAAGACCTGAAAATTTAGCTACAAATTGCCAGAAGGTACATGTGAGATGCAAGCCTGAATTTGATCTGTTTTGGTGAAAGAAAATCCTCTGCTCTACTCCACTATGAAGCTAAGAGTAGTGATGCAATATGCAAAGCTTGCACCATGGTTGCACCACTAACCATGAGTGAAAAAAAGTTTTTGTGTTGTCATTCATATTCTCTTAACAATGGCCAAAAAGCAAAAATTCTGCAAGGGTATGTAAACGTTTGAGCACAACTGTACACATCTGTGATGGCACCATCAATGCTGAAAGATACATCCAGGTTTTGGAGCAACACATGCTGCCATCCAAGTAACGTCTTTTTCAGGGACCTCCCTGCTTATTTCAGCAAGACAATGCCAAGCCACATTCTGCACGTGTTACAACAGCGTGGCTTCATAGTAAAAGAGTGCGGGTACTCGACTGACCTGCCTACAGTCCAGACCTGTTGCCCATTGAAAATGTGTGGCGCATTATGAAGCGCCAAATATGACAACGGAGACCCCGGACTGCTGAACAACTGAAGTCGTACATCAAGCAAGAATGGGAAAGAATTCCACCTACAAAGCTTCAGCAATTAGTTTCCTCAGTTCCCAAATGCTTATTGAGTGTTGCTAGAAGTGTTGGGAAGGTGTCGTAGCACGGACCCACAACAGGGGGCGCAAATGAACGGACAATGAGTAAGCCAAAAGGTAACAATTTAATGTTGTGATAATACACAACGAAATGTGTCGTAATTTTCACAGTCAATAAACACCAGGTGACGTGTGGGCAGGCTCGAAGATAGAAGACGCCCGACGAGAGAGAAGCCGCGTCCCACACGGCCTCCACCACCAACGGTCTGAAGAACACCGGAGCCGCCAAGTCCCGAGTCCCCAGGTGGCCTCTGTCTTCGGCTGTCGACCCTGGTACTGCTGGCAGAAAACAGAAAGATGATGTATGAGTGTGAGTCCGCACACTCAGTAATTTACAGTCCAAACACAGTTGGGAGGGAGCACCTCCACCTCCAAATCACACACACTCGTGCAGCTCCTGGTCAACCACTTATCTGAGATGGGGTGTGAGGCGAAGCCGTCGCTGTCACACCAAACGCCAATCCTCCAGATAAGGCAACACTCCAGGAAAACGGCTGCAATAGAGGTTCAAGTTATTACACACACAGTGTTAGTCAGCAGAGAAATTACCTTGGTACTGGTAGTCGATTTCTCGGCGGGGAGGTGGAGTTGCAGTCCGGCTTATATGGTGGTGTAGATGAGTGACAGCTGTCACTTCCTCTGGGTCTGGCGCCCTCTCGTGCTTGGAGCCCGCACTCCAAGCAGGGCGCCCTCTGGTGGTAGTGGGCCAGCAGTACCTCCTCTTCAGCGGCCCACACAACAAGAAGGAAAGGTGATGTAACACAGTGGTAAACATACCACTGTCCCAGCTTTTTTGAAACATTTCAAAATGAGCAAATATTTGCACAAAAACAATATCAGTTTGAACATTAAATATCTTGCCTTTGTGGTGTATTCAATTGAATATAGGTTGAAGAGGATTTGCAAATTGTATTCTGTTTTTATTTACATTTTACACAACTCCCAACTTCATTGGAATTGGGGTTTTATGTATATATATATATATAGAGAGAGAGAGAGAGAGAGAGAGAGAGAGAGAGAGAGAGAGAGAGAGAGAGAGAGAGAGAGAGAGAGAGAGAGAGAGAGAGATCCTATGTGTGTTTATATTGTTTTCCAGGAAGAATGTGACCTGTTTGGACTCAGAGTCTTTGTGGATGACCACAATCGTCTGCTGAGAGATTTCTCGGAACAGCTCGAAGAGAGTGTCTCTATGCTGAAACAGGATGTAGCCACCATCGTCCGCAGGAAAAGAGAACAATCAGGAATCTGGTCCTAACCGAATAGCTCGAAAACTTTGAAGGTGAATGTGTCTTTTATTTTTCTCAATACACTGCAGCTTTTCAAGTGACAAAAATGAGATGTTTGAATGTTGTGATTCCATGATGATTTGAACTAAAACTGCTTCCACAAGTTATTCTGAAATCTGTTTTTTGTGTCTTGAATAAGAACTGGGATCACTGATGAAAAGAAGAACTTGGATCATTTATACACTCAACAAAAATATAAACGCAACACTCTTGGTTTTGCTCCCATTTTGTATGAGATGAACTCAAAGATCTAAAACTTTTCCACATACACAATATCACCATTTCCCTCAAATATTGTTCACAAACCAGTCTAAATCTGTGATAGTGAGCACTTCTTTGCTGAGATAATCCATCCCACCTCACAGGTGTGCCATACCAAGATGGTGATTAGACACCATGATTAGTGCCTTAGACTGTCCACAATAAAAGGCCACTCTGAAAGGTGCAGTTTTGTTTTACTGGGGGGGGGGGATACCAGTCAGTATCTGGTGTGACCACCATTTGCCTCATGCAGTGCAACACATCTCCTTCGTATAGAGTTGATCAGGTTGTCAATTGTGGCCTGTGGAATGTTGGTCCACTCCTCTTCAATGGCTGTGCGAAGTTGCTGGATATTGGCAGGAACTGGTACACGCTGTCGTATACGCCGGTCCAGAGCATCCCAAACATGCTCAATGGGTGACATGTCCGGTGAGTATGCCGGCCATGCAAGAACTGGGACATTTTCAGCTTCCAAGAATTGTGTACAGATCCTTGCAACATGGGGCCGTGCATTATCCTGCTGCAACATGAGGTGATGTTCTTGGATGTATGGCACAACAATGGGCCTCAGGATCTCGTCACGGTATCTCTGTGCATTCAAAATGCCATCAATAAAATGCACCTGTGTTCTTCGTCCATAACAGACGCCTGCCCATACCATAACCCCACCGCCACCATGGGCCACTCGATCCACAACATTGACATCAGAAAACCGCTCATCCACACGACGCCATACACGCTGTCTGCCATCTACCCTGGACAGTGTGAACCGGGATTCATCCGTGAAGAGAACACCTATCCAACGTGCCAAATGCCAGCGAATGTGAGCATTTGCCCACTCAAGTCGGTTACAACGACGAACTGGAGTCAGGTCAAGACCCCGATGAGGACGACGAGCATGCAGATGAGCTTCCCTGAGACGGTTTCTGACAGTTTGTGCAGAAATTCTTTGGTTATGCAAACCGATTGTTTCAGCAGCTGTCCGAGTGGCTGGTCTCAGACGATCTTGGAGGTGAACATGCTAGATGTGGAGGTCCTGGGCTGGTGTGGTTACACGTGCTCTGCGGTTGTGAGGCTGGTTGGATGTACTGCCAAATTCTCTGAAACGCCTTTGGAGACGGCTTATGGTAGAGAAATGAACATTCAATACACGAGCAACAGCTCTGGTTGACATTCCTGCTGTCAGCATGCCAATTGCACGCTCCCTCAAATCTTGCGACATCTGTGGCATCGTGCTGTGTGATAAAATTGCACCTTTCAGAGTGGCCTTTTATTGTGGACAGTCTAAGGCACACCTGTGCACTAATCATGGTGTCTAATCAGCATCTTGATATGGCACACCTGTGAGGTGGGATGGATTATCTCAGCAAAGGAGAAGTGCTCACTATCACAGATTTAAACTGGTTTGTGAACAATATTTGAGGGAAATGGTGATATTGTGTATGTGGAAAAAGTTTTAGATCTTTGAGTTCATCTCATACAAAATGGGAGCAAAACCAAAAGTGTTGCGTTTATATTTTGTTGAGTGTATATGTCCATATTTGTTCATGTAAGAAGTCTGACTCAGAAAATACTGAGGTTTAGAAATCTGACAAATATCATTTGTGTTGATGCAGGGGCACAAATAATCCAGATTTGTGTGGTTTCTCCGTATGTACAGAACCGAATTTGTGGATAAGTCCTATACTTATTACAACACTGTTTACACACAAAAAGAGAAATCATTTCCTTACTATTAAAATTGACGCTGAAGTACAATTTCACCAATTTATCGACAAGGACTATTGTAGAGGCTCCCACATGCACTGACACTTTGATTTTCAAGGGTTCAACTTTATCCTTATTCACAATTAAACCATGATTAGAATTACAGGGGGTACTTGGGGGCTCTCCACCCCACCAAAAAAGAGGTAAAACAATATTTGGAGAGTTCAAAACATTTTCATATCCTTACCTATAATTGTAAATATTATGCTTCCCATATTAATGATTATATAATGGCTGAGTGGATCCTCCTTGTCAATTGATTGGTGCTTTGTATGTCACGTGACATACATTTGGCATTTGTGTTGTGTTGCATTTAGCGTGCAAATATGGTTCTATTTATCATGCAAATTTGGTTCCATATGTTTTGTACAATTGCACTCTGCAAACCCTGCCCATGCACACACTAGTGGGGGCTTCAATGGGCATGTTGGTGAAGGGAACAGAGGTGATGAGGAAGTAATGGGTAGATATGGTATCAAGGATAGGAATGGGGAAGGACAGATGGTAGTTGATTTTGCAAAAAGGATGAAAATGGCTGTGGTGAATACCTACTTTAAGAAAAGGGAGGAGCACAGGGTAACATATAAGAGTGGAGGAAGGTGCACATAGGTGGATGACATTCTTTATAGGAGATGCAAGCTAAAAGAAATCAGAGACTGTAAGGTGGTGGCAGGAGAGTGTGTCGTTAGACAGCATAGGATGGTTGTTTGTAGGATGACTTTAGAGGTAAAGAAGAAGAAGAGAGTGAGAGCTCAACAAAGGATCAGATGGTGGAAGCTGAAGGATGAAGACTGTTGTCTAAAATTTAACGAGCAGGTGAGAGAAGCACTAGTTGGAGGGGAAGCAATTTTGGACAACTGGAAAAGTACTGCAGATGTGGTGAGGGAGACAGCTAGGACAGTACTTGGTATGACATCTGGACAGTGGAAGGAAGACAAGGAGACTTGGTGGTGTAATGAAGAGGTCCAGGAAAGCATAAGGTGAAAGAAGTTGGCAAAAAAGTTTTGGGATATTCGGAGAGATGAAGAAAGTAGACAGGAGTACAAGGAGATGCGGCATAAGGTGAAAAGAGAAGTGGCAAAAGTGAAGGAAAAGGCATATTGTGAGCTGTACAAGAAGTTGAATAGTAAGGAAGGAGTAAAGGACTTGTACCGATTGGCCAGACAAAGGGACAGAGCTGGAAAGGATGTGCAGCAGGTTAGGGTGGTAAAAGATGCACATGGTAATGTGCTGACAAGTGAGGAGTGTGTACTGAGAAGATGGAGGGAATATTTTGAAGAGCTGATGAATAAAGAAAATGAGCGAGAGAAAAGGCTGGATGATGTGGTGAGAGTAAATCAGGAAGTACAAGAGATTAGCAAAGAAAAAGTGAGGGCTGCTATGAAGAGGATGAAGAGTGGAAAGGCTGTTGGTCCAGATGACATTCCAGTGGAGGCATGGAAATGTCTAGGAGAGATGGCAGTAGAGTTTCTAAACAGATTGTTTAATAAAATCTTGGAAAGTGAGAGGATGCCTGAGGAGTGGAGACGAAGTGTGCTGGTTCCTATTTTCAAGAACAAGGGTGATGTGCAGAGCTGCAGCAACTACAGAGGCATAAAGCTGATCAGCCACAGCATGAAGTTATGGGAAAGAGTAGTAGAAACTAGGCTTAGAAAACAGGTGAAGATCTGTGAGCAGCAATATGGTTTCATGCCGAGAAAGAGCACTACAGATGCAATGTTTGCTCTGAGAATACTGTTGGAGAAGTACAGAGAAGGACAGAAGGAGTTACATTGTGTGTTTGTGGACTTAGAAAAAGCTTATGATAGGGTGTCAAGAGAAGAGCTGTGGTATTGTATGAGGAAGTCTGAAGTGGCAGAGAAGTATGTTAGGGTAGTGCAGGACATGTACAAGAATAGTGTGACAGCGGTGAGATGCGCAGTCGGAATGACACTCATTCAAGGTGGCAGTGGGATTATACCAAGGATCAGATCTGAGTCCTTTCTTGTTTGCAGTGGTGATGGACAGGTTGACGGATGAGATCAGACAGGAGTCCCCATCGACTATGATGTTTGCAGATGACCTGTAGTGAGAGTAGACAGCAAGTTGAGTCTAGTCTGGAGAAGTTGAGATATGCTTTGGAGAGAAAGGGAATGAAAGTCAGCAGAAGCAAGACTGAGTACATGTGTGTGAATGGGAGGGAGCCCAGTGGAATAGTGCAGTTACAAGGAGTAGAAGTGGTGAAAGTAGATGAGTTTAAATATTTGGGGTCAACTGTTCAAAGTAATGGAGAGTGTGGTAAAGAGGTGAAGAAGAGAGTGCAGGCAGGGTGGAGTGGGTGGAGAAAGGTGGCAGGAGTGATTTGTGACCGAAGAATATCAGCAAGAGTGAAGGGGAAAGTTTACAAGACAGTAGTGAGACCAGCTATGTTGTACGGCTTAGAGACGGTGGCACTAACAAAAAGACAGGAGGCAGAGCTGAAGATGTTGAGATTCTCTTTGGGAGTGACAAGAACAGACAAGATTAGGAATTAACATATCAGGGGGACAGCTCAGGTGGGACGGTTTGGAGACAAAGTCAGAGAGGCGAGATTGAGATGGTTTGGACATGTGCAGAGGAGGGACCCAGGGTAAATAGGGAGAAGGATGCTGAGGATGGAGCCACCAGGCAGGAGGAGAAGAGGGAGGCCAAAGAGGAGGTTTATGGATGTGCTGAGAGAGGACATGCAGGTGGCTGGTGTGACAGAGGAAGATACAGAGGACAGGGTGAGATGGAAACAACTGATCTGCTACGGCGACTCCTAACGGGAACAGCCGAAAGACAAAGAAGAAGAAGTAGTAACATAAAAATTGTAAAGGTGGTCTAATAATTTTTTTTACAAGTGTAGATGTAGTATCACAACAATAACAGAAACTGCAGTCTATAAAACATTTATTAGGCTGTAAAAGTAGTTGTTACAGTACAAAACTATAATAAATAACAAGTCAAACAACTCATTTTCAGAATTCACAATATTAGTGTAGCCATGAACACATAATGTGATATTTTCACATTGTTGCAGTTCACTGTGAAGCCGCTTTACAAACCAAGCAACTGATAAGCAGCGGTTCTCCTGTCTGACTACAGCAGACTTTAAAACAACAAACAACAACAACAAAAAAACACTTCTGCGCTTTAACAAAAAAGACACAAGCCAAGACAGTCTCTTTCAGCATGAGGAGCGCAGCGGTAAAGTTTACGACTGTGTCTCTGATTGTAGCATCCGTGTCACAGGTAAAAGCACAATGGTTATTTGTAAGCATTCACAAATTGCAAGAGCACAGACAGCTGCTGTAGGTCCAAAAATAGCTCAGCGTGGGTACATGTACAGGAGGAAAGGCTTTATGGGAAAAGAGAAGGCAAATTAGTCATCAGATATGTTATGGAACCTGTAACTGCTGAGCAGCCAGAAACTTGGCCGACCTGAGGAGAGGCAGCATGGCGAACCTGACTTAGAGGTCAGAGTTCACAAAGTCCATGTGAACTGAAGAGGTAGAGTGGGAAGGACGATTATGCTACCTGTGATGGCAGCCAGCGACAGACGGTGCTTACTTGTGTTAGCAATGCATGAACAAAGGCAGAACCCGTTAATGTGTGCTGGGCTGTTTGGAGCTATAAAAAAAGGCTGACTGCACAGGTGAGGTAGGTTAATCTGGTTTGGAGGTTTAGAAAATAAAACCCCTATCACACCTTGACCATGTAGCCAGCGTATGTTGAGCATATTACAAATGGCATACGCTGGCGTACATCTAATAAGTTAAGGGTAAATTTTGTATAAGTTAAGAGCATGATGAAGCAAAATGATATACATCGTAATGCGGCGAGTACCTCGAAAAATTTTGGGCATGCACAATATTTTCGATGTATGCCAGCATATGGCTAATATGTCCTGCATACGCTGACCATAAGTCGTATGTAAGTTATGCGATTGTTGACACACGTTTCTTGTAAGTTACTCATAATTCAAAATACGTCCATTGATGCTGTCCACTGATTGGCTGAACAACTGAAAGCTGCAGTCCTCATATGAATAGTTCAGACTGTTACAAATACTGAAACCATTCACACACAGAGTAAATATAAAGTCTTAATGTGACCTGTTCATTTCAGTCAGATTCATCATCACAGCCTGACGAAAACGTATCCACATAAAGCGTCCTGATTTTGGAAAACAGCGTCTGAAAATACTTTAGTTCCTTGTTGTGGCTGGTTTCTGTGCTCCCGGTGCGTTTCTCAGCCTGAACCAGAGAACACCGGCACTTTGTGTCACAACAAGACAATTAACTTATTTTAAAAGTTTGGAGTCACAGCGCCTCATATATTCATGTCAGCGTTTATCACAGACATCAGTTGACTCTTCAACATTCTGCATGCTATGAAATAAATCCCATGATCCTGCCAAAAAAAGGGTTCTGTCCGTGGTGGGAATGCAAACCAAGCCAGAATTAACTGTTCCGACCTGTACCGTACTGACCCGGACAGCTTGGTGAAAACGGTGCTGTCAGCATACGCTGGCTAAATCATCGTGAAGTGAGAGCTGCATTAATGTATTCGATGTATCCAGCATATTCGGTGCATTTTTCATACGTCAGCATATGCTGGCTAAATCGTCAAGGTTAGACAGGGCCTTAAGACATAAACTACCACAGGAAAATATTTACAATATACATTACATTATATAAGATGAGAGTCATTCTTGGATCTAAAAGTCACATGTTGTGTAAAATGCAACACATTGAGAAAAAAAGAAGAATTGTTCCAGTTCCAGTTTGTTCCTTTTAGGGAAAGTGCGTATTCAATTTCAGAACAACAACAAACACACAGTAGAAACTTTGATACTAAATAACTTTGACAATAACAAGCCAGTAGTAATAAGTATGTGAAAGAAAAGAAGCACCATTATCCATTTTAATTTTTAGCTTCCAGTTTGTATTTGAAGTTTGGTCTAAGTAATCTGGTTTCAGTTAACTTTGTCAGTACTGGAGCTGCACAACCTGTTATTTCAGTAGCAATATCACAATGTGCGGATGTGCAATAGGTGTAACACCACATTGAGTCAATCGTACAAGCAGAATCATGTACAGATTTAATAAAACGTTTGCTGTGAGCTACATTGATGATATGTTTCCTGATTATTTTTGTTGTCCGGGATGTTTGAACAGGATGTTACTGCTGTACAGCTTGTTTGTTGTAAGATCATTTCACAGATCTTGCTTCTTGGGTTAAAAAAGAAAAGTAAAAACCTCTTCTGGCACTGAGAGACAAGTACAGAGCTCTTCATGAGAATGTATGGATTTGATTTTTTACAATTAAATTTTTTATGTGCTGACAAACAACAATAAAATAACTTTACATTTAACTACAAAAACTTGTTCAGCATTTCAAAGTGGATATAAATAATTTGTTTTCAAGTGTAATGTTTCGGTGGAGTCAAAAATCTCTCTTCCTCTGCTTTAAAAAAAATTCAGGATTAGGTGGCTGCCGATTCAACATGCTGTCTGATTATCCTTATTTGCAGAGCTGCTTATTCTTTCATTTCTATCCAGTGCCTGTGTATACGTATGTGTTAAATCTATTAAGAAATCCAACGGTAGCATGAGTAAGACAGAATGTAAACAATAACAAGTTAAAATATTTATCCCAATTCATTCCATCTGATCTCATCATATGCAGTGGCATGCAAGTGTTTGGGCACCCTGTGAGCTTTTGCACATTTTATTTTTCTAGATGCGCACACACACACACACACACACACACACACACACATACACACATGAGTATATGTGTGTGTGTATGTATATACATACAAACAAACAACCCCAATTCCAATGAAGTTGGGACGTTGTGTGAAATGTAAACAAAAACAGAATACAATGATATGCAAATCCTCTTCAACCTACAGTGAGGAAAATAAGTATTTGAACACCCTGCCATTTTGCAAGTTCTCCCACTTAGAAATCATGGAGGGGTCTGAAATTTTCATCTTAGGTGCATGTCCACTGAGAGACATAATCTAAAAATAAAATAAAAAATCTGGAAATCACAATGTATGATTTTTTAAATAATTTATTTGTATGTTACTGCTGCACATAAGTATTTCGACACCTGTGAAAATCAATGTTAATATTTGGTACAGTAGCCTTTGTTTGCAATTACAGAGGTCAAATGTTTCCTGTAGTTTTTCACCAGGTTTTCACACACTGCAGCAGGGATCTTGGTCCACTCCTCCATACAGATCTTCTCCAAATCTTTCAGGGTGGCAGTTTCAGCTCCCTCCAAAGATTTTCTATTGCGTTCGGGTCTGGAGACTGGCCAGGCCACTCCAGGACCTTGAAATGCTTCTTATGGAGCCCCTCCTTGGTTGCCCTGGCTGTGTATTTGTGGTCATTGTCATTCTGGAAGACCCAGCCATGACCCATCTTCAATGCTCTTACTGAAGGAAGGAGGAGAATCATCCTTACCCCACAAAGTGAGATCTTGCATGGAATCCCAGACCGAGGGAGATTGACAGTCATCTTGTGTTTCTTCCACTTTCTAATAAATAATCATAACAGTTGTTGTCTTCTACCAAGCTGCTTGCCTGTTGTCCTGTCGTCCATCCCAACCTTGTGCAGGTCTACAGTTTTGTCCCTGGTGTTCTTAGACAGCTCTTTGGTCTTGGCTATGGTGGACAGGTTGGAGTGTGATTGATTGAGTGTGTGAACAGGTGTCTTTTATACAGGTAAGTTCAAACAGGTGCAGTTAATACAGTTAAAGAGTGCAGAATAAGAGGACTTCTTAAAAAATTAACAGGTCTGTGTGAGCCAGAATTCTTGCTGGTTGGTAGGGGATCGAATACTTATTTGCAGCAGTAACATACAAATAATTTAACAAAAAAATCATACATTGTGATTTCCGGATTTTTTTTAGATTATGTCTCTCACAGTGGACATGCACCTAAGATGAAAATTTCAGACCCCTCCATGATTTCTAAGTGGGAGAACTTGCAAAATCGCAGGGCGTTCAAATACTTATTTTCCTCACTGTATATTCAATTGAAAACACCACAAAGACAAGATATTTAATGTTCAAACTGATCAACTTTATTGTTTTTGTGCAAATATTTGCTCATTTTGAAATGGATGCCTGCAACATGTTTCAAAAAAGCTGGGACAGTGGTATGTTTACCACTGTGTTACGTCACCTTTCCTTCTAACAACACTCAATACACGTTAGGGAACTGAGGACACTAATTGTGAGTGTCATGATTGGGTATAAAAGGAGCATCCCCAAAAGGCTCAGCCGTTCATTAGTGAGTTAGTGTTAAATTAGTGAGTTAAACTGTAACTTAAGGCTAATGTTAGACACGAGCTAATGTTAGCATTCACCCTTAATACAGTCTAATTCAGAATCTCTGAGGGTAAAAAGAAAAGTGAAACAAGCTAGCTAGCTAATGCATTAACCTCCAACATGCTCTGCACCATAGACTGAAATGAGACATCACAATGATGGAAGTGAGACAGGCAAATGTCCAACTAAGTGTGCTGTGGTCTGATGACTCCACATTTCAGATTGTTTTTGGAAATCATGGATGTCGTGTTCTCTAGACAAAAGAGGAAAAAGACCATCCAAAGTTCAAAAGCCAGCATCTATGATCTGCATTATGATGCACAAAATACGACAACGGAGACCCCGGACTGAAGTCGCACATCAAGCAACCATCTTTGCTTGTGAACGGCTGAGCCTTTTGGGGATACTCCTTTTATACCCAATCATAGTGTCCTCAGTTCCCAAATGCTTATTGAGTGTTGTTATAAGGAAAGGTGATGTAGCACAGTGGTAAACATGCCACCGTCATAGCTTTTTTATAAACATCTTGCAGGCATCCATTTCAAAATGAGCAAATATTTGCACAAAAACAATAAAATTTATCAGTTTGAACATTAAATATCTTGTCTTTGTGGTGTATTCAATTGAATATAGGTTGAAGAGGATTTGAAAATCATTGTATTCTGTTTTTATTTACATTTGACACAACGTCCCAACTTCATTGGAATTAGGGTTGTACATACAGCAAATAAAATATAAATATATTTAATATATTTAATATATATAAGTACATATATTTCTGATGGTGCACTAAATGTTGGTAACAACCCAAGTAATCCATACATACAAAGAAATCAAACCATAGATGTCAATAAATTGTGTAATAATGTGAAATGACACAGGAAAAAGTATTGAACACATAAAGAAAGGGCAGTGTAAAAAGACATAGAAAGGCAAGACACCTGCTGAAATCTATCAGTAATTAGAACGCAGTCCGAACGGATGGCCCATAAAAAGCTGCCACACAAGAAACATCTCATGATGGGTAAAAGCAAAGATCTTCACAACCTTATTGTTGCAAAACATACTGATGGCATTGATTACACAAGGATTTCTAAACTACTGAATGTTCCAGTGAGCACTGTTGGGGCCATAATCTGAAAGTGGAAAGAACCTCATTTCACCATAAACCAGCCATGACCAGGTGCTCCTCGCAAAATTTCTGACAGAGGAGTGAAAAGAATCATCAGAAGAGTTGTCCAAGAGCCACGGACTGATGGGAGAGCTTCAGAAAGACATGTAGTAATGCACTCAACCTCTATGGCTGTATTCACGCTGACCACACAAGACTCCACTGCTGAAGAAAAAGCATGTTGAAGCTCATTTAAAGTTTGCTGCACAAGTATGGTCTGTTCAGATGAGACCAAAACTGAACTCTTTGGATGCCATAATAAACACCATGTTTGGAGGTCAAATGGCACTGCACATCACCCCAAAAAACCATACCAACAGTGAAGTTTGAAGATGCAAACATCATTGTGTAGGGCTGTTTTTTCAACATATAGCACTGACGAAATTCATATGATTGAAGGAAGGATGAATGGGAAAAAACAGTTTACAGAGACATTCTTGTTAAAAAATCTGCTGTCATCTACCAGGATGATGAAGATGAATGAGGATGGGCATTTCAGCAAGACAATGATCCCAAACACACAGTGCCAAGGAACTCCCAGTTGGTTTCAGAGAATGAAAATAAAGCTTCGAGAATGGCCCAGCCAATCACCTGACTTGAATCCAATAGAAAATCTATGGAAAGAACTAAAGATCAGCGTTCAGGGAAGAGGTCCATGAAACCTTCAAGATTTGAAGACTGTGTGGAAGAATGAGCAATGGATGTGGTATAGTTTTTTTTCCTACAGGAGGCACTTGAAGCTGTAATACCAACAAAGGCTTTTGTACAAAGTATTAAATGAAATTTCAGAGTAAGCATGTTCAATACTTTTTTCCTGTGTCATTCCATTTATTACGTGTATCATAATTTCTGTATTATTTGTTTGGTTTCTTTGTATGTGTGGATTACTTGGGGAGTAACTGACATCTGGTGAAAATTTCATGTCAAGAGCACCTTCAAAATATATTGCTGAGAAAAAATGGTGATGTGTTCAATGATTATTTTACCCGGTGTGTATGTATGTGTGTGTATATGTATATATGTGTGTGTGTGTATAATGATAATTGGAATTTTATAGTATAAACAATCATAAAATAATTATTTTCTGATTACTACAGTACAGCAGTCTGTCTCTCACTGACAAACCACACCTGCTTCTAATCCATTATCAATTCAGTGTCCACTAACCATCAGTAGGTGGCAGCACATGCCTATGGGATACATAAGCAACACAAGTTGCTTTCTTGTAGCTGTGGTGCATCAAATTCACCAGATATGAGAGTTTATCCTCATTACTTGCAGCTGCAATTCCCTGAGTTCCAGGATGACAATATTAATATTTATAGTGTATAGTGAATTCATTTATCTACCTATTCAAACAATGCATTGTAGAAGGACCATGCCAATACTTTTGCAAAGCCTAAGATAAAAAAATAATAATACGTAAGTATTATTTTTGGCATCACAAAATAATACTTATGTCAAATACGTAAATATGTCAGACTCTAAGTTGCCAAAATCTTTGCATCCACTGCAATCACCAGATTTTTGACTCCAAACTCCTTTTGGCAACCCCTTTGTGACTGCATTTTGTTGTTGATTATTCATCATATTATTCTTAAAATTAAAGCCCCATCACACATAGCAAGAATGTGCAGGACCTATGCCGACACAGCAATATTGCCATAATCCGACACAGTCAGGAGGAAAAGAGGCGTAGCCAGCAGTGTCAGAACGCATTCGGAGTACCTTGTCCACACCTGCACGATGGCATCCAAAGCACATGTAGACAACAGGTAGATGATACAGACTGCTGTCAGACGGCCATAAAGGCGCTGAAGACTGCCGATGTCTAAACGTCTGGATGTCAAGCACGGGACTGAAGTGCTCAGTTCCTCACGGGACGTGCGCAGTGTCCGTTTCTGCGTTGCCACAGCCCCATGCGTGTGCGCAGATACATGCATGGGGCTGCAATTATCACTCAGCAGTGTATGGTGTTGTGTGTGTATATGTATATATGAGCCACTAAGAGTGCGTGCACTTAGTGCCACTGGACAGCTTCACTGAAAGTTTACTGGCAGTGTGCCATGCTGTCCCCTGCATCAGACGGAGTGCCTTTCCAGCGAATTTTATTTTCTTTTTTGCTCACTTCAGCAGCACAACGCAACACTGGACACCGCAATGGTTGGATTATCACATGGGATTTATTTTTTATTTTGGGTGAGAGGATTTTAACCACAGACTGCCGTTTCCGCTCCACATCCACGTCCCGCTGGGAAACACTTCTGGACCGCTGTAGAGGTGAGATCATGTTTATTAATGCTGTCACGCGGCCTGGCATAACAGTTCCATGTCATATCGCCTACAGTTAGAAGGTGATCATTTATTACAGTGTGAGATCTGTTCAGCTCCGAGCCTGACGCGTGCAATAACGCGTTACTGTGCACCATGGAGAGGCGCAGCTGCCCGTGTTATATACAGTTATGATGAATACCATATTCCTATTATTTACGTTGTCCATGGGAAGGAATGGACAAATATCTGTACTGTAATGTCTATTGTAGATATAACAGCCTGTTCAGATTTGTGGTGGGGTGCGCACAGTAGTGAATGGTGCTTTCATTTTGATAGCCGCTGTTCACATTCACTGTACATGATAATAATTCCTACTTATTACAACCCCAGTTCCAGTGAAGTTGGGACGGTTGTTGTAAAACGGAATAAAAACTGAATACAATGATTGCAAATCCTCTTCACCTATATTCATTCAATACACCACAAAGACAAGATATTTAATGTTCAAACTAATAAACTTTATTGTTTTTGTGCAAATACTTGCTCATTTTGAAATGGATGCCTGCAACACGTTTCAAAAAAAGCTGGGACAGTGGTATGTTTACCACTGTGTTACATCACCTTTCCTTCTAACAACACTCAATAAGCATTTAGGAACTGAAGACACTAATTGTTGAAGCTTTGTAGATGGAATTCTTTCCCATTCTTGCTTGATGTACAACTTCAGTTGTTCAACAGTCAGTGGACTCCATTGTCATATTTTGTGCTTCATAATGCGCCACACATTTTCAATGGGCGACAGGTCTGGACTGCAGGCAGGCCAGTCTAGTACCCGCACTCTTTTACTGTGAAGCCACGCTGTTGTAACACGTGCAGACTGTGGCTTGGCATTGTCTTGCTGAAATAAGCAGGGACGTTCCTGAAAAAGACGTTGCTTGGATGGCAGCATGTGTTGCTCCAAAACTTGGATGTACCTTTCAGCACTGATGGTGCCATCACAGATGTGTAAGCTGCCCATGCCATGGGCACTAACACACCCCCATAACATCACGGATGCTGGCTTTTGAACTTTGCGCTTGTAACAATGTGGATTGTCTTTTCCTCTTTTGTCCGGAGGACACGACATCCATGATTTCCAAAAACAATTTGAAACGTGAACTCATCAGGCCACAGGATTCTGGATGTTGTTGATGTATGGCTTTAACTTGCACTTGTAGATGTAGCGATGAACTGTGTTAACTGATAATGGTTTTCTGAAGTGTTCCTGAGCCCACGTGGTAAGATCCTTTACACAATGATGTTGGTTTTTAATACAGCGCCGCCGGAGGGATCGAAGGTCACAGGCATTCAATGGTTGGTTTTCGGCTTCGCCGCTTATGTGTAGAAAGTCTCCAGATTCTCTAAATCTCTGATTATATTACGGACTGTAAATGATGGAATCCCTAAATTCCTTGCAACTGAATGTTGAGAAACATTGTTCTTAAACTGTTGGACTATGTTTTTTCATGCAGTTGTTCACAAAGTGCTGATCCTCACCCCATCTTTGCTTGTGATGCTGAGCCTTTTGGGGATGCTTCCTTTTATACCCAATCATGACACTCACCTGTTTCCAATTAGATGTTCTTTGAGCATTCATCAACTTTCCCAGTCTTTGTTGCCCCGTCCCAACTTTTTTGAAATGTGTTGGCAGGCATCCATTTCAAAATGAGCAAATATTTGCACAAAACAACAAAGTTTATCAGTTTGAACATTAAATGTCTTATCTTTGTGGTGTATTCAATTGAATAGCTTGAAGAGGATTTTCAAATCAATGTATTATGTTTTTATTTACATTTTACACAACGTCCCAACTTCATTGGAATTGGGGTTTGTATCATGATGAGCTTGCCACATACATTTCAACAGTTCCTTTGTGCTCCGGAGGGGGGGGTGGTGGGGACATTATTATATGTGGCACGTGCAGGTCCACTACTGGCAGGCTTTGCCATGCCAGATCCATCTCGCGGTTCACTCGTATGCCTTGAATCGTTTCGGATCCCATTTGGCGCCATCAGAATATGTAATTGCAGTCAGATGGTCATCAAACTGCCATGGACCGCTGTCGATAGGTGTCCCATCTTGACGGCGCCCGAGGGTTTTGAACATGTGCTTCACACTTGGGGCCGCTGGCCGATTTTGACCAACTGTGTGGACATCCACAGATGGCTGTCAGAACATTTTGGAACTGAAATCTGACACTCTTCGGATGTGTGCTGATTTGTCATTCTGTCACCATTCTGTGTGATTCCAGCTATGTGTGACAGGGGTATTAGAGATTCAATTTTTTCTTGTACTTGATCTGGAAAACATTATACAGTTAATTCAAATATTTAATGGAGCCAGAAATTGATTTGTGTCATAAATGTGATTTGTTTATTTGTTATGAAGTTAAAAATAATCCTGAACATCCTCTGCGGGTAGTGATTCCATCATTTTTAGTAATTCTCAGTGGGTCATTCATTTCTTTCCACCTATCGTGTGTTTTGCTCATGACTGACATGTTTAAAATTTAAATTACATTTTTTTGTCCTTTTTTCAGTTTGTTGCACTCTTTCAATGAAACAGCAGACAACATTCACAGTTTAAAAATATTGCGATAATCGACATACGTTTCACATTTCCCATTTGGTTCATATCTGTTTGAAGCCACACAAAGACAAATTTTAAGAGCTGTGGACAAAAATTTGATTCATCAAGTCTTGAATTGCATGTCGGTCAACACAATTTGTACAATAGTCATAAAACAGACTTGCTGTCATGTCAAAAATCCTCCGTCAATTTATATCATCTGTTATTGTTCTGATACGGTATGCCTGACAGGCCATGTTAAAGAAATCGCTCACATTAGTTATCAATACCATATGTGGTCACGCAGTAGCAGTGACACTATATGGTCTCACTACGTATCAGCTATCTTTAGTGTGATGCCAACAGTTAGCATTGTGTAGGGGTGTCATTGATCGCAAAACCCACAGTTCAGAATGTATACTGTTTTTTTTAAGCCACGGATCAGATTATTTTCAGATCAGCCACTTTTGCTGTCCTGAATGATCAATGAAAACAATGTGTCCAATATTTTACATAATATTTTAAAATACAATACTTAATTGCTGTATTAAATTGTATTATGAACTGTATCAGTGAATAAACTCAGCCTTTGTCAAAATCATGAAAGGATGAGGAAGTCTACATTGTCTGGTGAGTGGGTAACAAAAATAATTGCATGTAAACCCTTTCAGGATAAATTCATTCGTTCTACCCTCTTATCTGAATTCATTAATGTCAGTGGTCCTGCCAAGCAGACGCTCAGAAAAAGCGGAGAATGCTTATGTTGCTTTCCGCAAGCTCACTTGTGCACGCGTTTGGAGCTCGACGCTCAAATTTGTGAGCTCATGGCTGTTCGTCCTCAACTCCTTTCATTTTTGAGAGTTTCTGTCAGGCTTTTTGTGGATCGACAAGTACATCAAGCCTACAGCACGCAGAGCACGAGGCTGTTCTTAACAGGTTGCATTCAGGAGTGCATGACGTGTTCACGCAGCTGCTTTAACTTTCACTTAGGCTGTGATTTCTCTGGACTGCATCGAAATGAAAGCAGTGATCACTTTAAAAACAAGTCACCATGACACGAAATCGCACTTATATAAATGATGCACTTAATATGTGGTTCACAAATGTTTCGAACAATAGGGGGCAGTCCGTATGGGTCAGGGATCAGTATGATCTGTTGCAGCACTAGCGCCAACTACGGTTAGCAAGACCACATACGTCTGACATAATTAGCAGTTTGCTCCACATTAAGAAATCAGGTAATTCCTGGAAGGCTGTCATTACTTATCTTTGATGACTTGAGGAGAATTGGTGATACCACAAAAACACTGTGGAAGTGGATTCAAGCACCTTCAAGTCAAACAGCTAGGAGTCAGTTAGCACATCAATTCAAAAAACAAAACATTCATGTCCATCAATAAGATAAATGTGTCTGGTGCACTCACCAGCACGGTGTTCAATGAATCAAGGCATTCACCATCTTCAAGTGCAACACCAGAGAGAAGACTGATCCTGCCTTTAGTAAACTGTTCCTCAAAGCACAACATCAGCATCCAGACAACACATTTTCAGCAACATGAGTTATCAGGCACTGGTGCCATCATTCTCTGGGATATGGCTATCGCTTGCCATGGTCCCATGGGTAATGAGAGTTGGCAGGGCCTCGGGTCCATCTGGCTGGCTGCTGTGCCTGGAATAATTGTCGATCTGAGGGAGGCTTTCATGAGTGGAAAGTGGGTGGTCAAGACGAGGCATGCTGCCATAAAAGCTGCGCTCCTCTGTACCCTGATAAGCCACAGTATCGCTTCTGAGAGAGAGGAGACGAGCAGAGAGAAGAACATTAATAAGACTCACACAAGAGAGAGAGTGACAAATGGGAAGATATGAACTTTCTACTCTACCTGTCATCACGAGAGCGACGCAGGCTGCCGTGGTAGCTGACTTTGCTGTGGACGCTACTAGCCTTGCTCCTAGTGGAGGTAGGGTGGCCATGGTGGGCTTGAACGGGCTCATCAAGGACAGCCAGGTGGGTGGAGGAGGCATGGGTAGATGTTCCCTAGAGGATGATGAGAGTGCAGAACGTAACAGAATGATGGCTGATATTAAAGTTTTGATTTGGTGTCATCATAACTGTAGAAGAGGCACTGCAATCACAGTTAAAGCTATTTATACTGTAATCAGAAGTGATTAGAAAGTGCTACGAGTTAAACTGAAGACAGACTGTAAAATTGTCATAATTGTTAATGTAATATTGGTTAACTGTGCCATTAGTCGCTGGCTAGCATGGTCTACAATAGATGTCTACTCTAGCTTAAACCAGTAGCTATCACATCTGCTAATACCACATTAGATTATTTTTAAATAATATGGACCATAGTACAAATAGATAGATAATGCAAATATGCAGTCTTTGTGTAATTGGTTATTTGTAATTGGGAGTTGCTGGCTAGCAGTTTCACCATCTGTTTTTCTGGAAGTCAATCACCCATTATGCAATGTACACACCCTAGAAACAAAGGTTAAGAGTAAAGCAGCTCTCACACCTGGCTGAGTTTGTTGCAGTCTTCTCGACTGACTGTTGAGAGGCCTAAGCTTGCTGCACTGCCATGCTCCCAGTTTTTGAGCTTGTTCAAAATTTTGGGTTCTATCTTAACCCTGGCTGCCTTAGTTGACTTGTGCTCAGCTTAGGGTGGCTCAGTGTGGCCTTTGTTCATCTTGGTGTCCAACATTCATGCTGTGGGCACTAAGAATTGCCCTGAGCTATCCGGAATTGACTATGACTTCACCAGAGTGCAGACAGAGTTGGCTTAGAGTTGCACTGGGCTGGTTGTGCCAAAGTGTGTGAGTTTGAACAAATTCAAATAACCCCATGCCCTGTACTTTTTCCAACTTGCTTGGCCAAACAGAATCCCTGCTTTGAGGACTGAGTGTCCAATGCAGCCAAGTGAGAGCTGTTATGGTTTTACGGTGCCAAACAATGTCAGTTGTGAGAGCTATTTAATACAAACACTGCATAAGAATTAACAGAAGTGAGCTGAGGATAGGGGGTGTTTAAGTGATTAAACATGACAAATGTCAAACAGTGTAAAAAATCATGTGGACTAGAAGTTTCTTTTAGTTCTTCACTACAAAACTCCTTACACTAGTACTGCTTCTACTACCAATGACACCACAAGTGTTTGCAGTTGTACCTGAGTGGATGTTCCTCTGGACATCTAACAATGGGGGGTATTGGGTTCACGGAGTAAAGACTGGGCAAAGTCGGGCTGCTCCTGCAGGACCTGGCGAGGACTCATTCACTCCACTGCTGCAAGAGGGAGGACGGGCACACGGTAACATACAGAGAAAAGTAGAGAGAGGGATCAAGGAGATTTGAAAAAGGTAGTCAAAAGGCAAATGAAGTGTGACAGCCATAGAAGTGAGGGATCGAAGGGGAATATGATAGGAAGAAAAGGTGAGATAGATAAAAGAAAGAGAATGAGAAGCAGAGATGGTAATGAGGAAACAATACAGGAGAGGGCTGTTATTTTGGGCGAGAGGATGCAGCTATTGGTGATGCCTCTGTGTCGTGACAGACACAAAAGTATATGGAAGCAAAATATTTGAAGCAAACAATGTCACAGAAAATGAAAAAGATTCATAGTAAAAATGTTTAATTTGTAAATATACTACGTATAACATTAATCATACAAAGAAGATATATACTGACTGCATGAGTCAAGAAGAACTCATCAGTGAGAACTCAAGTAATGATCTACACTTTCCCACAGTTGGCTTTTAAGCAGCTGTCCATTATGTGGATGAATGGGGAAACATCTGGAAGACCTCCAAGTAGTTCAGCTGCTGTCGAGTAACCTTTCAGACATTTAGGCAGCTATTTATGTCCTTTTCAATTCTGCATTCTATTAAAAGGGTAGACATGTTCATATGAGGGAAGGTCTCTCCTTACTCTTTTCGTCTGTGCCCATGCAGGAAGCTGGCCCATGCAAAGCAAGTCTTCTTGCTGCCCACCCAGAAAACAGAAGGAACACCAACCACCAGCATCATCAGGTATTTAACGAGGAACACAACCAGGGCCGGGCGACTGGTCTGATTCAGCTATGAAGCAAAGAGATTTCACATGTTAAAAGTGTGTTTTTCACATCATTCCCTCTCAATAAGAACAAAAGTAAACTCACACACACAAAATATAAGCATTATTGTTAAAACAAATCATCACTTTTACAGCAAAGACAACTCTGAAGGAGTCTTCTGAGGCTGTGCATAATGTAATTTTTGTCTGTTCTATCAGCAGTTATATTAAAGACACGCAGATTAGGTGAATTGGAAAGTTTAGAACTGCCCAGGTTTCCCTTGCAAAAGCAGTCTCGATCTCAAGGGAACTAACCTGGTTAAATTAAAATTAAATACAGCCATTTAATGGAGTGGAACAGAGGAGGATTTTCATACACTGAGAAAATTTGAAAGCCTGTATTCAAACAGTATTTGTTAAACCCCTTGAATAAAAGCTGAAACACTACAAGAGCATCTTGATTATTTCCTTTCAGCTTCACTGTGAAGCATACAGAGGCAAAATTACAAAAATTGTGTCACTGTAACAATCCTCTACTATTATCACAGTGTTGTGCCATTGGGACTCTGATGATGGTGTGTGTTGTTTTGGCTTCTGCTCTAGTTTGAAGATATTCCACAGTGGTTAGTTGAAAGCTAAATATTTAAACAAATGTTCCTTTTCAAACTTTTCATAAACAAACATTAATAATTGGCAGATTATTATCTTTTGTTGCAGCCCAACTATTAAACTACCATTAAATTTAGTGAAGACATGTGACACCAGCCATTATGCTTACAAACTCAAAAGGGGAACTAAATATGAACACACAACCTGTTTTTGCACGGAATAAACACATTACATGTACGTGTCTGCACAAAGACAAACACACGCAAAGACATCAACACTGAAGATTTATGCTAAATTTACTGATGGATTGTGGTCACATGGATAATTAATATAGGCATATAGTGACAGCTGTAGTTTTCCTGCCCCCAACAAACTGGAAAAAAACTACTCCAGATGGTGCTCTTTGGTGGCTCTGGCAGAATTGTTATATATTAGTTTCATTCTCAGTTGTTCAGAAACATGAAATTCTAGCATTACATACATGCAAAAATATGCACGCAGTGGCCTTAGGGGAAAGATCAAATAACACTGTGATACAGAAATTCCAAAGTTACAATGAGACGTAGAGGGGGTCTGTCGATATGAGGTCATGCACACAAATATAAAGACGTGTTCACAAGTAACAGTAGCACTTGCACCTGCTGCCAAAGCGTCTCACATGACCTGTGTCACACAATATCATACTTAGAATTTATAAAACTCCAGCAACAGAATCATGAATCAGAAGAAGACACAAGCGCTCCTAAAAAGCACCAATTCAACCTATTATTGGATAAGACACACAGCAGTATTTGTGTAGACATTGTGCACGTTTCTGTGTTTAATAACTTCACGTCTGACTGTATGAAACACCAAACTCCCACCACTCGTCATCAGTGCAACAAAGTCTTTATAGAATCTGGCCAACGGAGCATGACCGAGCAAGCACTGAGAGATCACAGGACGGAGGAGACCGGCTGAGAGATAAACAACCACCAGAGTGAACGACAGACAAAAACACATAATGTGGTTCTGTTTCATAAGTGCTGAACTATCTGAGCAGGTTAATGCTGCACACTGAGCTCGCCCGGCCGAACACAGAACACAGCTTTACTCGAATACAGAAAACCTCAAATCCAAGCAAATTACTGAAGAAAGACAAACACACACACACACACACACACACACACACACACACACACACACACACACACACACACCACACACACACACACACACACACACACACACACACACACACACACACACACACACACACACACACACACACACATCTAGAATGACTGGAGTGGAACCCATGAAGCTTAATTAGTTAACAACAACCAACAATACTTATCTGGTGCTGCAAGGAGAGATTTAATCTGCAAAATGACACCGAATACAAAACACGAGATGGAATCAGTGTCTGACGTGATGTCAAGGTTCATATTAAGATGCAAGATGTCAGGACTACTTCTAATGTCCTTCCTGACTCCATCCTTCATTACCAGCATCCTCCGGTGCTGAAAAATGAAGCCAACACACAAGTCCAGAAAGCTGCTGTTCCTCAGATGGCCACTTGAGGCTGGCTCCAAAAGTGAATTAATTCCCACAAAACCTCATGTTACAATGTCCCACTTCACAGCAGATGTGGTAAAAAAAAAGAAGACATTTAAAAAAATAAAGTTTTAATCAGTGCAGCTTGGTTCCCTATACAGGAGAAGAATTTTTGTACAACCCATCAGTTTAGGGTGTTTGAAGCCTTTAATTTATGCATATTTAGGGATGTGGTCAATTTCATTGGCGGCTAGCATCCAGTTTCTAAAGGCTGCCCAGCGTGTGCCCGCTAACATGCTGAAATCTCCTTCCAGAGCATTTTAATGCAAATATAACATAATAGCTTGGTGTGCGGTTAACTGTGCTAATATTACACTCTGGTGTGACTTATACACCAAAAATTACATGTAAGTCGAACCCCATTTTCTTATTGATTATCACTGAAGTTAAAACAAAACTGAGAAATCAGTTTTGTTTTGTTTTATCTTATTGCAAAGTGCCAAATAAACAAATTTGAACTAGGTGATTAAAAAATATTCTAATTAATTACCCTCACTCATCTTCAACCGCTTAGTCTGATTAAGGGTTCCGGGGGGACCTGGAGCCTATCCCAGCAGTCACAGGGCTTGAGGTGTGGTACACCCTGGACAGACGCCAGTCTGTCACAGGGCAACAATACACAAACAAACATATTCATGCCCGCAGACACACCTATGGACAATTTAAAGTTTCCAATTCACCTAACCTGTATGCCTTGTGGGAGGAAACCGGAGCATCTGGAGGAAACCCACGCAAACACAGGGAGAACATGCAAACTCCACACAGAAATGCCACATTTGCGAAAAAAAAAATTATAAGGTTTGCAATGAATTAATCTAAATTAATTGCATGAAGGAATAAAATCTAAAAGGCAAAATGATGGTGTGAATAAACAAGTGCACCCTTTAGTATAAACACATACTGTATAAAACCATCACTTTTACATCCAGTCTTCTTCAGACAAGTTAGAGAATGGATTTTGCATTACAACTCATACAGCTGTGCTCAAAGGTTAACATACCCTGGCAGTATTTTTGCTTTTTTGGCCATTTGTCAAAAAATTAATTCTGCCCCGGGTCTGTCAACTTTTGAGCACAGCTGTAGCATCACAGTGAAGTGGAACAGAGAAGAATTTTCAGATCAAATCAAGGCTTCCTTTACCATAGAGTACCATACTGTTTGTATTTCTTCATAACTGATGTTAATGAAGTATCTCCAAGACGTATCTGTCCCCTGCCAATCTGAAGAAGACCGGATGTAAAAATGATGGCTTATATGTGTTATAAGGGGTGCACTTACTTATCCACACCATCATCTTGGCTTTTACACTTTTATTACTTTTAATTCATGATATAGAGTTTACGTTTTCACTGAGTTTAAATGGCAATAAATCAGAGATACTCATCAGATGCATCTACTGTATTTGTAACTACTGTACCCTTACACACACAAAACATTTTGCTAATCCATTTAGGTGATTTATGTGGTAGATTAAAAGGAAAAGACAGCTCATCAATGTGTTAATCAGCTGTCACAGTACAGCAGCTGAGCCAGTCAAAGGACCCGAGCGGTCAAACTGTCCTCACAGCAGACTGGCATCTGCTGAAACCCGTGACAGACCAATCTGAACATAATGAGACTTCCAAATATACTGTGAATATCTGCAATGGGGAGGTGTGTGTGTGTTGGGGGGAATCACCAATTTCTTTCCTTATTTGCTTGTCAACCGTGATTTGTATGATCTAAAATGCAATGGGACCCTCGATCCTGTTAACCCTTTGAAATGCAGTGAGGAAGAAACTATTATTATCTGACTCTGCTGGTACAGAAAGTCTCCCTTTGCCCCACGATAATAACCAGATCCATGTCTGGGAAAGAACACCTTAAGCCCTTGGTCACACGGCACTAACGAAGGACACCGAAACGAAACAAGAAATCTGAACTTACGTTGACTTTCGGAGACATCGTTAACCGTTGTCCAGCTTCATTCCTGTACCTGGCGCTTTGTCAGGATTTTCAAACTGTTGAAAAATGTGAACGAATCCCAATGACAACTTCAATTCATCCGTAATCCATTTTGCTTTCTGTCCTTGACGGTTCCTCATCATTTGCGTAGTTCCTGTACTGTCCAGCGTTCCATTTGTTTGTTGTCAAACTTCGTCCAACCTCCCAAGTCCAACATCTTGCACGAACGTTGACAATATTTGAATGGATCAATAACTAAAGATCCAATGAGCTGAACGTGACTCGTCCATGTGTGGGATGAAAAGCAACATTTTCATACAGAAACGATAGTGGCAAGATCGTGTTTGTCAACTACTTTAACTATTTGCGCATGTTCGCATGCCGTCTGCGGCTGGAACATGCGAACATGCGTGTACGCACACGTTTTTGTGAAGGCAGACCTATTGTCAAGACAACTCTGGCACCTGCAGGTGCTGTGGAGAGCGCACGCTGGCTGCAGACTTGAGCACAGGCTGGTGCTCAGTCTGATACCTGCTGTCAAGTCATGTCATCATGAATGTTTTGTTTTGATTTGTTTAAAGCCTCAAGGTCGCCGGTTGCTTTGTTTTTCTTTTGTTAGTTTTGGTTTTGTTTCATTCTTTTATGCGCTCTGGACTCGCAGGCTTTTCGGTGATGGGAGAAGTGCAGGATCATTCGTCCGCATTTTCTTGACAATTTGTGGCTTTTTGACTTTTTTCCAGCGTTCAGTGATCGCCGTGTGACCGGGCCTTTACAACGATTAATCACATCAGGAACAATCAAGATCAGGTCTTACAATTGGCAATGCAACTGTCCCCATGGAAACGAGTGCCCAGGCCAGACATGCCACCATGACAACAACCAGGAGTTTTAGGTCCAATTAAATATCTGTTTATGAATAAATATTCAGACTAATTTACAATACACTAAAACAATAATTTAAACAAATTAAAGCAGAAGCAACTACAACACTCCGTTTTGTTACAGTGGACTGAAATGCTGGAATTACCAAACGTCATAACACCTCATGTTTTTGCTTAGTTTCTGTTCTTCACGTTGAGTTCTCATCATTAATTCTTGTAATAACTTTTCTAAAATCTATAAGTTTCTTCCTGTTCTTCAGTCACAAATGCTTTGCCTTACACACCTCCTGACGTTACACATTTATTTACCTGATACGGACAGGGATGTGATAGCGTCTGCAGTTCTCTTCCATCCAGGTCGTCTCCCACACCCTCCGGTAGGTGTGCTCGTACACATAGCAGCCAATGACGGTCAGCAGGGGAGCCAGGTAAAGTGCAGAGAACACCCCCATGCGGATCATGAACTTCACTAGTTTGGTCTGGTTCTCTTTCTCCAGAGGGATCTCCATGCGCACCCGGTTCAGAGCCACAATGCCCACTAACAGGAGAGACACGCCCACCTGCAGAGGGAGTAAAGAATAAGACTCGGTTTAAATTTGTCATTTTATTTTGCTCACAGAGCTGCAGAACAGATTAAATGATGGTTAAACAGTCCCTTCATCCTTCTGCTCATCCATCCAACACTCCACACTTGTATTATTCATCCACCCACACCATAAATCAGCTTCACCTGTCCATCCGTCCCACTCAAAGCTTTTATCCGCCCACCCGCTCATCTGTCTTCTGCCATACTCACCGCCACGTTGAGGGAAAGCGGTGCCAGAACGAACCACCTCAGGGCACTCTATGTCATACAGCCCTATGAGCACACTCCACTGATCCCATCTCCTTCAATTTTGTGAGGACCAGCAGGGTGATGGTCAGGGCCCCTGGGAGCCCCCAGGCACAGGCATGGAAGCAGAGCGCCTTCTTCTCAATGGCCTCACTGCCCCATTTAGGTACAGCAGCCAGAAACCATGTGATTGTCAGTATAACCCACCACACGCTACCAGCCATGGTGAAGAATACAGGACCATGAAGAACAGAGTACAAACCTAAAAAAAGCACCATTAATAAATGTTCAAATTCTTATTAGTGCATTAGCTAACGGAACCCAATTCAGTGTTAACTCATTGTAAGTTAATGCAGAAATAAGCATTAGCTATTTTTGTTTTAGCTGGCAAGGTTACCACAAATTCAGGTTTCCAAAAGCTACCACTGATTAACATGGAACATTTGGACTTATTTCCAGTATCTCAAAAGAAAAACTTATTTTGGGGCAACTGGTTATAACGTGAGGTCACAGTTGGTGACTCTGCATAAATTAAAGTTGTCACCTTGTTGTGTGAGCCTTGGGTTATGGTTGAAGCCCTGAAGCATGCAGGGTTGGCAGCGTTGCCTGCCACCCTGTATTCCAGCAGGAAACCCAGAAAGAACACCAATGACACCATAACGTAACATACAGCGTAGAAAATGATTGTCGCTCTGGGTATCGGAACTACGAGGGAAGGGTAATTAAAAATGGATTCATGCAAATTCATTTATTACCAACTTTACAATTGATTGTTGGGTAAAGTAAATAACTTCATACAGGATATCAACCCAAAAATCAGCCATGCAAACCTGGTAACATCAATGAGGAACGTCAGGAAGGTGAAGAGTGTGGCGGACAAACAGATAATGGAGGCAATGCCGACAAAGTAGCGGACAAAGGTCAGCTCCTGTTGGCTGAAGAACATTGACGGACAGGGTGCAGAGCAGTCCTTCCTGCCCATGAATGTGTAACCCAATTCTGGGTCGATCTTCAGCTCTCTAGGGCACCAGAATCCATAATCCCTCTGAACAGTCATTGATGAATGGTCAGTGGGGTCAGAATGGTTAGTCCTCTAGACGAGGGTAAGGTTCATGACAATCTGGGAATCTGCATAACAGAAAAACTAAGTCATACATGAGCCAGTTTACGAGAACAGAGAAACAGAAGTCCATCAGATATGAGAAGGTCTATGTAGCTGATGACATCAAAACATCCAAATGCTGCAGTCGAACATATATACATTATTAGAACAGGGATTCAGCTTTGACTGACGCAAACTCTTGGAGGGTCCACGTGTCCGGATATGTTCTGGATCACGAGTACTGTTGTCTTCATTCAAGAACAAACAATGGCAAACCATAATTTGTGGTCTTTCTCTATCTCCACATTTCCAGGTCACACTACATTCTCCCATCAAATAAAAGCAAAAATGGCCAGAAGAAAAAAAAAAACAATCTTTCTAACAATCCAAAAGTGTTGA
The DNA here is from genome assembly GCF_902500255.1 of Thalassophryne amazonica. NCBI lineage: Eukaryota > Metazoa > Chordata > Actinopteri > Batrachoidiformes > Batrachoididae > Thalassophryne > Thalassophryne amazonica. Next base: position 73,744,475 of record NC_047104.1, read on the forward strand.
GATGCACATATACCACCTACTACACTCCATGTCATCAGGCCAGTCCAGTCCAAATACCTCCATGAGTTTATGGCAGTCATCTTTGGCGTGCTGGCAGAGGGTTCGGCACGGCATGGACACCCGGCCATACTCAGTGCACACAGGAGTGTAGACGGCACACAAGAACATCCTCAGGTCAGCACTGCAAGCAGGTTTATCATAGGATGAACGGCTGCAAACGAGTCCAAAAAAAGGGAGAGATATGTTACTTTATGTTTCAACCAAACAAAATTTTCACAGCGTTACGCTTGGGGTGGAGTGAGAAAAAGCTTCAGCATGGAAAGAAAAGAACATTTGCAAAGGATCTGTATATTTCTTGTTGGGCTGTAATATTGAAAAACAGAATACTGGTGAGGGAAATGTGTGCATGCCTTTACACACATGGTGCACTCGGATACACTCAAAAACATTATCAACAGTGACAAATATTAAGAGTTTAATGTGAAATAGTAATTGAAGAGGAACAAAGGGAAGGGAGGGGCATGCTCCAACTTCTCTGCTGTAACACTTTCTTAAATTATGTACATGTGCAATAACATTACTAAGGGAAAAGATCCTTAAAAATAAGAAAGAACAAGAGCAATCTAAGATTTCTATGTCTGCCAATCTGGATCTGGATCACCTCCAAAATTCAGTGAAGTCTTCCATGCCCTAATATCTATCTGTGGTGTAGTTAATGTAATAATAAGCATTAAGATAAGATCAATTTTATTTATCCTAAAGGGATTTTTTTTTTTACAATAAGTTAAAAAAATGTACGTATATGAAATGAATGAATGAATATTATTCTGATTGTGTTGCAGTGGTCAAGTAAACCAGTGGCTTGATCTATTCAACAACTTCAGAGTTCATGCCATTTAGCTGCACTAAAGCTGAATTTAATGACAAATTCTATGCATGATATAACAGATCGAAAGTAGGAGGAGAAAAATACTGACCACACAAACTCACTGAGTGTGTGTAAATGTGAGAAATAGCGTGCACGTCCTTTGACTGCTTACAATAAAAGCTACAATTTGTGTTTACAGGCTGCATGAGTGCATCGGGGCAAAGACCCACGGCTCACTGAACGTGTGTGCGTGTTTGTGTGCAGAATTAGGCCTGTTGAGCTTGTTTTGATCGTTTTCAATTGGTGCGTTCCAGATCTGCACAGTGGGGAGATGTTCCACCAGTAAATGTGTGCAGTGGTGCATGAATGGTTTGACATAGTTTTGAGTGTTGCATGGAAACACATTTTGGTGTGCACGCACGCACGCACATGCACCACTCTGGTTCATTCAGTAATTCACATTGGATACTGTACTGCACATTTTTTTCCACATGTGGCATATGTACATGTGAGGGTCAGTAAAAGCCCACATGCTGCAACTCTGTAGGAAGGCAATGAACATATTTACCTTTTACACTTCAGCATGTTGCACACTGCACACTTTTACAGATTTTTATGTAAATAATTTGCTAAATGTGGCTACCCTGTCATTCACACAGAAGAAACTGAACTGCAATTTTTGATTAAAATATCTAATCTATCATGCTCCCTGTCATTCTCTATATCAGGAAATTAACATTTAGAGATCTTTTACTGTTGTAGAAAATATGTGATTCCATTTGTGAATACATAAAAACACAATATGTGTCCTACTATGAAACACTGTCCTACCAAACACAGAGAAGACATTGTGGCAGTTTACTGAGGACTGTCTGTGCGAGGCTCCCTCCTATGTTCAATATGCTGCTGCTTAGTGGTAAAAGTCTGTGACTATGTTGGATTAAGATTTATATTTACACCTGAAATGACACAGAGAGAGAAATGTGTAGATCATTTTAGCAACATCCACAGGTAGACCAGGCTTCAGCCATATTCTAACACAAAATAATAAAGGCAGTACTTACTCTAACCAGTGTCACCAAGCCCAACCTTGACTTGTTGAGGAGGTTAGCAGGGTTTAAGATAGCAAGTTAGGACATGGCCCATGAAGACCTTGCAGAGTTCTCACAAACACAAAATTAGACTCAAAATCTATTCAGTATTGAACAAACCCAGATTTTAGTGAGGTGACCTTTTGTAGCAAGGTTCACCTGGATATATAAATGTTTGTCAAGCTATCATATACACAAGGTTTCAAAGACTCTTCCCGCCTTGGCCAAAATTAGAGGTGATAGGTGCCCAATGTCAAACCTGTATAGTTTCTTTGTGAGGTGCTCTTGTGTACCAAACCTCACCTTGATATACAAAATGTTTGTCAAGATGTTGCACACAGGTCAACCACACTGACAGACAGACACAGAGGTGCACATTTCTTTGACCTGCTCTTCAACTGCTTTTTGTCCACAACCAAACAAGAGGTGAAAGTCAGTTTGCAAGATACAATTTGCACACATGGAACTGAATGTTGCGTCTTCATTTTAATATCACAATCACTAATTCAAGTAGCTTAAACAAGATCAGCACAACAAACAGCATAAAACATTCTCAAATAAGAGAATAAATCACAATTATTTATCAAGAAAGCTTCCCAGAATCCCTTGCATTGCAGCTCCCCCTCACAGTGAACACTTTCCCACCATGAAATTTATAAAACAAATAAAAAGCACCCATATAATTTTCATTAGCTCAAACTATACTGGTCAAATTTATCTTGGTAAACAGAGCAGCAGCATCACACCACATCATGTGTCTTTACTGTCCTCAGAACAGTGTGCAGCAGCTCCAGATTTTACACTACTGAATTTGTTTAGTATTTTTGTTTGTTTGTGGCCATCAAAACAATTAAAGATTTGTTTGTTTTTTTTTACACTTTTAAAATCTCCATAGTTTCTTTACTTGTCCCTTCATGGGATGCTCTGAGGAGCTGTTGGAGATTTACCCATCTAAAAAGTCCTGCATGCTCTAAAAAGTCCAAAAAACATGCACAGAAAAAGTTGCACTTATGTGGAATTGACTAACTGACTGACATGAAGATCTCAGAAGCCAAGTTGCCAAACCAAATTACACCAGTGTTTACACTTTGTGATTTGTTTGCATTTTCTTTAAGAAAAAGACTTGGTCTTTAGAAAATACTTTTCCAAGATTACAAAAGTATTTCTTCATATGTGGGCCAATATGGTACTCAAAGCAGGACACAGGTGAACTTCATCCTGTGTGAGACTTCTTAGTATGTCATAACATCTACTTCATTAGGGTCTGACATCTATTCCTGATGTCAGTCACATGTGATGCGTTCAGATGCTCCTGTGTGTCATCATCCCACCGCATCAAATTAAATTCATCATCTGTGAATCTGCCATCACATGTATGAGACAAAGTGATTTTAACACAAACATTCAATATATGAATATGAATCAATTATCCTTAGCTTTGTCCCTCTGGAGTATCATCTCTGTGTCCCTGTCTGTCCATCTGTCAGTTTTCTGGTATTAGCCTGAGGCCACACTTAACTGAGCAATAGTTTCTGTCTGCCTGACTCCTCTGTGTGTGTGTGTGTGTGTGTGTGTGTGTGTGTGTGCACGGCAGAATGGAGCCTTTCTTCATGTGCCCTGATACCATATCCTAAAACGACTTTGTGCATGTCCCCGTTCTCCCGTGCATGTTTGTGTGCCTGCTGTCACTGTTCTGGCATTCTGTTAGACTGTGGCCCAGTTATCCTGCTCTTCCAGTACATGTGTGTGCATGTCTGTGTGCATGCACACATTGCAACTTGTGTGCAGTCAGGGCTGTAATGAGCTGCAGCCCTGGAGGGCAAAACTCTCAATTGTTGTGTCAAAGTGCAGTGGTCTTGGATTCTACTGAGGAGGAATTCATCATTCATTGATCCCTTTATAAAAAAAAAAAAAAAATCTGTCCTCTGCACTTAACCTGGTCAAATTACAGGACATACACAAGCTAACCACTGGGGCCAGTGCACAGCCACAGTGCAGAACCTGGAGACTGACTCTTGCTCAAAGGCAATGATGGTGCATAAACTGAACGGTAAATTGACTACATTTCTACAGTGCTTTTCCATCTATATCTGAAGCTCAAAGCACTTTACAGTAATGCCTCACATTCACCCATTCACACTCACACGCACGCACACACACACACACACTGATATCAAGGTGCTGCCATGCAAGGCGCTCACCACACACTGGGAGCAACTTGAGGATTAAAGACCTTGCCCAAGTGTCCTGGTCCCACCAAATAATGAACAGTGAATAATGAGGCACAGAGCATGTGGCATGTGACAGGCTATTTTGGCTCAGCCCTCTTAAGCACTACAGTCCCACCTGTTTTTTTATGCGGACGCTGTATATAAAATAATTATTTGTAAGCATTTTTGTCAGAGCTTGGCAGTTGAAAACACCTCTAATCACTTCTGGAATCACAGAGGACTGTTTCATCTGGACCCTTTTTTCCTCTCTCTCTCTCTCTCTCTCCTCTCCTCTCTCTCTCTCTCTCTCTCTCTCTCCTCTCTCTCCTCTCTCTCGTCCATTGAGGTGAGAACATATTTGAAACAGCTTAAAAGTTAATTAAGCATTTGTAATGTTTTTATTGTAATAGCTTGGTAAAATAGCTGCATGTTCATTCATTCTATATAATCAGCTCTAAAAGTATGTCTGATAGATTTAATATCTTGTTAATGGATCAGGAGCTCCACTATGTGTGCACACTGAAGCAATGACTCGCACTCAAAATGAGCATTTAGGCAGAACGCCAGCTTGCAAAAGAGTGATTTTGCAGTCAATAACGGACAAACACAAAGTTAAAAGTTGGATCATAGTGTGAAAATGACTGTGTGTTTAAAGCCACAGAAAAGAAATAAAGCCAGCGAAACCGCGGAAGGAAGCCAGTGAGAAGGAACGCAGAGGCGGCTGTCCAGGAATGCAGAACAGCAGTGCGCAAAAGAGCGATTTTGCAGACTTTAATGGATGAACACAAAGTAAAAGTTGGATCACGGTGTCAAATATGTGTTTAAAGCTGCGGAAGAAATAAAGCCAGTGAGAAGGAGTGCAGAAGCGACTGTCCAGGAACACAGAACGGCAGTGCGTGCAAAAGAGCGATTTCGCAGACATTAATGGACGAACACAAAGTTAAAAGTTAGATCACGGTGTCAAAAGAAATAAAGCCAGCGAGAGGATGTGCAGAGGTGACTGTCCAGGAACCTGTTGTTTGGTTGTAGCTGGTCTGTTCCATTTAATGAATCTGGAACACAGGTGAACTGCAGCCTGACGCATGGCACACACCGGCCGGACTGTACTGGAGCATCTATTTTTGGACTGCGTTTAAAAAATGTGACAACATCTTGAATGGATGCTGTGAATTGAAAACCCACACTTCAAAGGGACCAGCTGTGGGAGGGCTGGAGGGTTGGACAAAACCTAAGCCTAAACGTGCACCAATGTTGCGTTACATGGCGCTTCATGGATCATATGTGGCTTAACGTGGCTCATATGCGGTGACACAAGCCATTCTAGAGGCTGATACCTGGCGCATGTGAGGTACAGAGAGGCACACAGAGGCACCTTAGTTGTGGATACGTGATAGCTTAAAACGTGGATCATTGTTCAAATAATCGCTGACACCCCCATTCAGGGGCGTGCTGGGAACATTTTTCAGCGGGAGTTTCACATCCAACCGGCCCACAAACCGCCAGCGCACAGAGATAAGAGTTCTGCTGTGGCATTTAAATCCAGCATTTATGTGCTGACTGACTGTGAAAATTGGGTGGCTTATAATAGAAAGTAAAAGTTAAGGCTGGGCTTACACTGTGCAAGTTTTGGCCTTTTTTCAACCGATATTTCACTTGTGCGAGAATTTTTTGGATCGCGCCGAGTTTCAGCTTAATCATGCGTCCTGCATCGTGCAGTCTACATGGAGTAACGAGCTGCGTTTAACATCTCACGACCACCTCCCGATCGGGAATCATATGGTCGGATGAAAATTAAAACTGTTTGATATTTTGGTCGGCCGTCGTGACTTGTGAGGGTTCCGCGCCGTTGAAGCAGCGCTACAAGCGTCTACGTGCTGATTACCTCGTGCACTGTCCATGAGCAAACACCGGAGAGAGCAAACAGTGATCTCATGTAAAGTCTTTTTTTTATTGCGTTCCCACGCAATAACCTAATATCATATTAAAGTTCATGCCTGTCAGCGTGCACAGTAAGTGGAATCAGGTGGGGGAGACTGAACGTATATGCGCGTGCGCGCACACACACACACACACACACACACACACACACACACACACACACACACACACACACACACACACACACACACACACACAGCAGACAACAACAGGATTTATGACAGATGAGCACAGCTGTAAGACTCTGTATGAAATATAGTTTATTTATACAACAGTGTAAGTAGCAACACCTGTTATGAATGTTTATGTTTTCTTTTTTTTACCGTCCTCTCGTGAATCATGCTGCTGTCTGCTGTGTGCGTGCGCTCGCATATGCGCTCAGTCACCCCCACCTGATTCCACTCACTGTGCACGCTGATAGGCATGAACTTTAATATGACATTAGGTTATTGCGAGGGAACAGAATAAAAAAAAACACAAGACTTTACATGAGATCACCGTTTGCTCTCTCCAGTGTTTGCACATCGACACTAACAGTGCGCGAGGTAATCAGCGAGTAGACGCTTGTAGCGCTGCTTCAACAGCGCGGAAAAAAGAAAAAAGAAAGAAAAAAAAGCTTTAAGTAGCTGGAAGAGGTGGTACTGTACTACAAATGTTGCATCAACAGGTATGTAGCCTGTTATGCCCGGCCCTATTTACCATTTCCCTCTTCGCTTTGTCTTCTTGAAAAAATATCTGTGAGCTTTGCACACTTGGCAGCATCTTCCTCCAAAGCTTTCTATTTCTTAATCTAGCAAGTCGCAATACCTGATTGCCATATTTTGGCCTTGGGTAGAATTATACATGCGATTAATTTAGACTAATCACAAACTTTGTAATTCATTCGTTTCATTTTTTATGGGAGACTGGTGGATTTTGGACACAGCTGAGAGGGTCATGATATTTCCATTTTTATTTGTGGCTGTTTCTGTTTTTCAAGTGCAAATCTGTGTGTCTGTGTATGCACACTGCACATCCTTGCACGTGTCTCTACTTATGTTAACATCTATGTAACACAAAGCTCTGAGTCCTTTCTTGTTTGCAATGGTGATGAGCAGGTTGACTGATGAGATCAGACAGGAGTCTCCATGGACTATGGTGTTTGCAGGAGACATTGTGATCTGTAGTGAAAATAGAGAGCAGATTGAGTCTAGCCTGGAGATGTGGAGATATGCTCTGGAGAGAAGGGGAATGAAAGTCAATAAGAGCAAGACTGAGTACATGTGTGTGAATGAGAGGGAGCCCAGTGGAATAATGCAGTTACAAGGAGTTGAAGTGGTGAAAGTAGATGAGTTTAAATACTTGGGGTCAAATGTCTAAAGTAATGCAGAGTGTGGTAGAGAGTGCAAGCAGATTGGAGTGGATGAAGAAAAGTGGCAGGAGTGATTTGCGACCAAGAGAATATCTGCAAGAGTTAAGGGAAAGGTTTACAAGACAGTAATGAGACCAACTATGTTGTACGACTTAGAGATGGTGGCACTAACAAAAAGGCAGGAGGCAGAGCTGAAGGTGGCAGAGCTTTGGAAATGATGATGATGGACAGGATTAGGAATGAACATATCAGAGGGACACCTCTGGAGAGACGGTTTGGAGACAAAGTCAGAAAGGTGAGATTGAGAAGGTTTGGACATGTGTAGAGGAGGGACCCAGGGTATATAGGGAGAAGGATGTTGAGGATGGAGCCAGCAGGCAGGAGAAGAAGAGGGAGGCCAAAGAGGAGGTTTATGGATGTGGTGAGGGAGGACATACGGGTGGTTGGTGTGACAGAGGACGATACAGAGGACAGGGTGAGATGGAAACGATTCATCTGCTGTGGCGCCCCTAACGGGAGCAGCCGAAAGAAGACGAAGTATAGTAACACAAAGCAATGTGTGTTATGATGTAATACATGAAATACAGCAGCGGCCAGGTCACAAACATTTTGAACATGCTTGACAAGTAATTCTACATTGTGTCTAACTGTATTTTAGACACAAAGTACAATCATTTTTTATTTTTTTAAATTTCCACCCAAATGGTGAGCAATTGGTTGTAGTCATGTAGAAAAAAAAAATCATACTGCCAAAATAACAGGTATATACCCATATAAAAAGTAATACAAAAAAGCAGCACATCAACATGTACACACTGATGAAAAACAAATTGTCCATCCATCCATTTTCCATACTCGGTTACTCAGTGTTGTATAGTAACGAAGTAAAAATACTGTACTTAAGTACGTTTTGGGAGACTTTGTACTTTACTTGAGTTTTTTAATTCAGCTTACGTTCACTTTTACTTCACTACATTTCCGACCTTAATTGCATACTTCTACTCCGATACATTTCTATTCGCCATGCCGTTACTCGTTACAAAAAAAAACCAAAAAAAAAACACGCACACACACACGAAAAAAGTCATGTTTTCACCCAGAGACACCACTGATTACTAGTGACTGCAACGAAGTCAGGCCAATTTGTCATGAGGCATGTCCGGTAAGCTTTTTTACAGTTGCGCACTTGGGGGGTGTTTGTCAGGAAAATGATATTTATCTGCATTGATTACAGACCTTCAGCGGGTCTGTAATCAACTTTTCTGCAGCGCGGCTTTGCTTTGAACCTTGAACCAATCGAAGCAGTGATTCGGAGGTCGAAGCAGTGCTTCGATCTACGATTCGTGGATTTTGCTTTATCCTAATTTTTCCCCGCTAAAACCCTGAAGTGCATATGTCTGTGAGTAATATTTAATATTTTTATGTTAAACCGACCTGTTATGGTCTTCTGAAACAGTTGATAGATGTATTTTATAACTTAAAAACGGGACTGATGCTAATGCGTTAGCATGTCTATGGCGTTTTCAATGTTAAAGTTAGCATTAAGCTGTTTGCATCAGCACATTTGTGTTGATTTGTTTTCTGTATAATTAATGGCTCAGCGTTCATTGTCATAAAAGAGTCAAATTGTAATTTTTTTAATTTTTATTCATATATTATAGCAACAAAAATAATAGTCTACATAATAGACAATAATAGTCAATAATAATAGACTAGTAATGTTACAATACAATTTTAGAGAGACAAAAAGAACCCAATGAAACAGAACACATCAGAAAAGATAAACCATGTAACAATGAAAATAAATAAATACATAGAGAAATAAATAATTGTTTCCTGTGAACACCTAGTGAGTAGCCTACTCTCGTTTAGGTTTTGAAACCTTGTTTCTGAAGTGTTTTTGTGTGATGTGCACAATTTTCAGTATTTTGACTAATACTACCAGTCATTTACGAGGTCTGTCCGAAAAGTAACGGACGTTTTTATTTTTTTCAAAAGCTATATGGATTTGAATCATGTGCGCTTGCATCAGCCAAGCTTGAACCTTCGTGCGCATGCGTGAGTTTTTTCATGCCTGTCGGTTGCGTCATTCGCCTGTGGGCAGGCTTTGAGTGAGCACTGGTCCAGCCCCCTCGTCGGATTTTCATTGTCAGGGAAATGGCTGAGCGACTGCCGCTTTGCTCCATGAAAATTTTTTCAGAAACTGTGTGAGACAGCCAGGTGGAAACCATTCGGAAAATTCAGATGGCTTTCGGTGAAGATTCTATCGGCGTCACACAGATTAAGGACCATTACAACCGGATTAAAGACGGCCCACGCTCCGAGTGGCCATCGGCAGGCTGAAACGACCAGATCATTTCCAAAGTGAAGGCTGTGTTGATCCAGGACGTCGTGTGACTACCAGAGAAATCGCAGAAAATGTGGACATCAGCACTTTTGTGGCACATTCCACTGTTACAGGAGATTTTATAATGAAAGACGTGCGGAGGAATTTGCGCGTTGGGACGGAGCCGCAATGGTGCAGAACAAAAAGCACATCTGTGTTAGAAACCATTCGGAAGATTCAGATGGCTTTCGGTGGCTTTTCAGTCGAGTGAGTATCTGAGAAATTGTGTAACAGCTGGACATGTCACAACTTGTCCTGTGAGACTTCCAACACGGAGGTGTTTTTTGTTGCGCGCCATTGCGGCTCTGTCTGTACGTTATCTGTACTTTTACTTAAGTGTGATTTTCCGGTACTTTATACAACACTATGCTTACTCCAGTTAAAGTAGACCTGCACTGAAATAAATGTGGTCAGATTTCAGAAAGAAATAGCTGATATGTATTTATAAGACCCTTGTGAATGCAGTAAAGTAAATCTGTAAGCCCAAATTTGTAATTCAGCGGAGAAATCTTCATTTAAAAATGACAAATTTGCAGCTAAAATTTAGCCCTCCGTGAAAACAGTTTGTACAACCGTATCATGACGTCAGGGACAAGACGACGCGCTCCAGCCTTCAGTCCGATCCCGCATTGAAATTGATTTTATCTGTTAGTAATGTTACTTATACACGTCCTGGTTTCAACATCCAAAAGTAAGCTGCAATGAATGTGAGATACAGATCTGTGTGCTTAGATCAGCAACGACATCGACAGTGGGCGCCGTTCTTCCTCTCCCGCTCTCTGCCTCTGCTACGCTCGCTGTTTTAATGCGAAGCGGCCGGTACACCTGTTGCTGCAAGGACAGACTTCTTGCGGCAAAATCCACAGCACCGCATGTCTCGGCAATTGGAGCCCCAGAGCTCCATGGATGCTGAGAGAGGTTTATATATTTTTAATGACTGGGATTCTTTGCGGGTCTCGCCTCCATATCCCGCGATGGTACCGGAGGCGAAAGTCAGTAGATTTTCATTGCGACACCACTCAATCAAATGGGCGTATAAAAAAGTCCCCCAAAATAATTTTCAAGCACAAATAAAAGAAATGTGTACTCACCAAACGTGCCGCAAGACAATATGAAGTTTTAAAAAAGTAGATCCTTCCATATAAGACAAGAAAAATGTGCAGATGCAAACTGACGTAAATCCACAAATTACAATTGGCGCAATGCATGCTGGGAGAGGGTCTTGTCCATGACGTCTCGGCAGCGTCCATGATGAGAGGGACAATTTGCGGAGGGCTAAATGTTAGCTGTAAATTTGTCATTTTCAAATGAAGATTTCTCCGTTGAATGACAGATCTGGGCTTGCAGATTTACTTTACTACATTCAGAAGGATCTCATGTGTAAATGTAAGTCATTTTTTGTTCAAAAAATCTGACTGCATTTTTTTCAATGCAGGTCTCCTTTAAGTGTCTCAGGGAGGCTGGAGTCTATTCCAGAGGTTGTAGGGCGTAAGGCAGAGTACACCCTGAACAGGGCATGAGTCTATCACAGGGTCACATATAGACAATAGACAGAGACCTACGGACAATTTAAAGATTCCAATTCACCTAACTTGCGTGTCTTTGGATGTGGCAGGAAGCAGGAGCACCCGGAGGGAACCCACGCAAATCAATCAATCAACCAACATTTATTTATAAAGCGCTTTACAGCACCGACTGGTGTCCAAAGTGCTTAACATTAAAAACACAAATTTACAAAATAAAACACATATAAAATAAAATTTTAAAACAACACATAAAAAGAACATAAAAATAACAGAACATGTCACCTCCCCACTAAGTGTTAAAAGCCAGTTTAAATAAATAAGTCTTTAACTTAGATTTAAAAAGTACTAGGTCAGGAATAGTACGTAACTCAAGAGGTAGCTCATTCCACAGTCTGGGGCCAGCTACCGCGAAAGCATGATCACCCCAGCGTTTATATCTTGACCTTGGAACATCTAAGTAAAGCTGGCCAGACGCCCTTAACGTCCTACTGTAGGTGCGCTAAGTTAAAATTTCAGACAAGTAGGGAGGTGCAAGGCCATAAATAGCTTTAAAAACAAACATTAAAATTTTTAAATCAATTCTAAAACGAACCGGAAGCCAGTGGAGTGAGTATAGGATGGGCGCAATATGCTCACCTCTAGAAGTGTTTGTCAAAAGACGAGCAGCAGCATTCTGCACCAACTGGAGACGCAAACACGAGGAGAACATACAAACTCCACACAGAAAGGCCACAGGTGGGAAATGACCACATGACCTTTTTGCTGTGAGGCAACAGTGCTAACCACTAAGACACCGTGTTGCCAGAAACAAATGGTGTGTGTGAATTTGGGTCAGACAATTGCACAGAATTAAAAGGGCAGAGAAGCAGGGATTGGGGGGGGGGGGGGGGGTTAAGAGGGGAAAGGACCCTGACTAGTCCACCTCTTAGTCAATAGAGGGATTAAGTTTCATTCCTCCTTTTGTTTACTCCCTCACTCCAAAATAAGTGACTGGGAGTGAAAGTTTGCTTGGTCCGCTGCCACTGTAACCCGGACCTGGGTATGTGGCAGAAAATGAATGAATGAATGAATGAATGAATAAATGGGAGTGAAAGTGGCAGTAAGAAATAGGAATGTAGACATAAAAGGAAGACAAAAAGGCAAATTAATATTAATAACGTATGAATTCAACACTTTCCAACAGTACACTGAGTGACTGACCTTTTAAGAACATATGTAGCAGGTGAGACAGACCAAGACCCAATCTCAGTACTCTCTCTTGGCTTTACCACTTCACCCTTTCCCTTCATTGTGCACATGAATGGAAAGGACACAGGGAGAGTACTTGGAATAGGCCTTAGTCTCTGTGTCCACCTTGAAGGAGTTGTTAACATAACCCTGTCCAGTCTGCCATCAACAGCTCACCAGATCCACATTCCCACTCCACCAGGCCCAATCCATCAGACAAATAACATTCCTGTCATCACTCAGATTGTTGGCCTGAGTCACCACAGAAAGCTGAGCCGGAAAGTCACTGACCGTAACCAACCAATCACTTCTAGGAGCTTATTTATTTTCTTACAAACAAGAAAAAGATGGTAAACTTTGATCTCCATGATCATTTTTGCATAGTGTAAGATTTTTTTTGTAACTGAAGAATACAAGAATAAATATGAGCAAGGATTTCATGTTGATACTACATTAATTATTTGGACCAATTTTTCACCGGCTTTCACGCTGGTGTTGCTCCAACCTGTGATGCGAGTCGTGTGGAGCTGCTCTCATCTCGATTTCACATAAACACAAGGCTTTTTGGACATGCAGTGTGCGTGCTGCAGTGAGTGAGAGTAATCAGACGCTGTGGGGTCATTAGCTTAGGACGACTGTAGAAAATCCGGTTAGCCAAGTCTGAAGAAATGTGCACACAAAGGAGACGCAGAGAAGGAAAAAAGGAAAAAGTGAAGTGGCATGGAAATGGCTTCCACTTCCTCGGTGGATTAGGGAGTCAAATAGATCTGAACAAGTGTTTAAAATGTGAGAACCTGACACACACACAAACTCACACACTTCCTAAAACCATCACCATCTTTGTGCTGTGGTGAGATCGAGCTGACGGGCGGTTTGGGTGGAAGCCACTAAACAAACGGCTCCTGAACTGACACTCATACTGCTTTAAAAAATAAGAAGCCAGGGTGTTGGGAAAGTGTAAGTACACGGACCCACAACAGGGGGCGCAAATGAACGGACAATGGAATAGGTCAAATAACACACTTTACTGTTGTAAATATGCACAACAAGTACAACAGATTACAATAATGGACAAAGTCAAATTCACACAGGTGTCGTGTGGGCAGGCTCGAAGATAGGAGACGCCTCTCCAAAGTAGAACCGGAACCACACGGTTTCCTCCGCCACCAGACCCCGGGAATACTGGAGCCGCCAAGTCCCGAATTCCCAGGTGGCCACTGCCTCCGCGTGTCGGACCTGGTACTGCTGGCGAGGAATAAAGAACAATTAAAGGAGGGCGCGTTCGCACCCAGGAATCCGAACGGCAGGTAAGCTGCCTCCACCTCTCGTTGGAAAGTTCTCTCAGAGTAATGCACAAAGTCACAAAGATCACTGTCAAACAGTTAGCTGAGTACGTTACCTTCTCGGTAGAAATGATATCTCGGCAAAGAGGTGGAGGCGTCGTCCTGCTGATATACTCCTGCCATCAGATGATTGGTAACAGCTGTTGCAGGTGATGCGTGACAGCTGTCACCCCTGGCTGCTCCTGTGAGGCGGCTGCGCCCTCTGGTGCCTGGAGCCCGCACTCCAGACAGGGCGCCCTCTGGTGGTGGGCCAGCAGTACCTCCTCTTCTGGCGGCCCACACAACACAGGGTTCATTTAACAAACATACTTGTGATGTGACATTCACCAACATGAAATAATCCTTTAGCATAAACGTTTGGTCTGCACAGTAAAATGCACAGAGTAAACTAGATTTTGAAGGGACTACATTCCAAACAGACTAACGCTCAGCTTTATCATAGTATACGTAAATGACTGTTGGAGTTGGACAAATAGAATTAATTCAAGTTGTTCAACTGTATTAAGAGTCTTTTAATACTATGACAGAGTTTATTTAATCCAATTGTTCTATTTGGAGTGTGACCATAAGTACTCTTGACACAGTCTATTTTAATCAGCAAATGTTACTGTGTGGAGTGACATAACTAAAGTTTTCCATCATCCATTTTCCATCATCCTTTGAGGCAGGCTACACCTTGCACAGGACGCCAGTCAAAGGCCACAAAAAGATAGACAAACACATGCACACCTGCACACACACCTAGCTTCAATTTAAAGTGTTTTCAGTACACCTAACCCGCATGTCTTTGGATGTGGGAAGAAGAAGAGCACCTGGAGAGAATCCAGGGGAGAACATGCAAACTCCACACAGAAAGCCCATAATTGTGATTTTGTTTTTCAAATTATTTTCATTATTTCTGCCAAAAAGCCGATTCGGACAGAACTAGTTTTACATGAGGAGGTGGAGTAATGTCGTTTATGGGTGATTCATACTGGATAATAAAGCTTGGTATAAATGACAGAGATGTGAGGGGCTACTCAATAAACTGGCCTGATACAGCTGTCACTTGGGCTGATATTATTTCTCAAAACTCAGTGTGATACAATATGTATCACTTTTTGTCCAGTACTTGATACATATCACAATATCGATACATTTATGTGCTTAATACTGCTTATATCAATTTTATTTAAATGCAGGCATAAATTGTAGTGTGTGGTGTTGGTGTGTAACCCAGCTTTTTAACACGTCAGTTATACTGCTAAATGTGTGTTGTATTAGTATTTTCTTTTACATATTTTCAGCTTTTCTTTGCTTTGTGCTGCTGTTGTTCATTGAGCGGCCACTGAGCTGTGAGACACAGCGAGATGAGGCAAACTGTTTGAAAGCGATCAAAACTGCTGCACAAAACAGCAAACTAATGTCTTGCCACTTCTAGCGCTGATTTATCAAAAATATGGAGACAGGAGTAGTGGTACATGTACCAAATGTTTTATACCATTACATGTACTGGTGTTTCAGTAATACCATGAACTGGTATAGACCGTAGCTGTCACACCCCCCTCCCCCCAAAAAAGAATAAAGAAAATTGTGAGGGACTGTGTTATTTTTTTTAATTCCATGTCTGAATCTATAAAGGGATTTGTCTCTACAGTTACTTGCTGAAATGTATTTTTATTTTTAATTATTTAGTTATTATTGCTGTCATTTGTGCTCTGCAGAGAGGTGCACTCCAATTAAAGGTATGCACTCTTAGTACCAAACCTGAGCAGGTGCTCCAAACACCCCTCATACAAGCACACAATAAAGCCTCTCATCCCACTAAATTACTAAATTTGTAGCTGAAATTTTTTTTTTTATTATTGTGCAGCCTCCACAGCTCTGATACTTTAAAAAAACGACCTTATTTTAAAACTCCACAACTAGTTACTGCAACGTCTCCAGTCACCTGTCAAGATGTTTTTGGAGAACATTAATGTGACCATCAAGAAACTAATTATTAACCTCAATTCATTAAATCAGCAGAGTAAAGATGCTAAAATTATATATTTAATGGATTTTTTGATTCATTCTTGACCTCCGTCAAAAATTTACAGAAAAAAGCTCTGTAGACATCCATCTGGACCCATATTGCTTCTATGCTGTTTCCCCATCTTCCTTCAGGACTATCTCACTTTCATAAGTTGGGTGAGAAGTCATTCAGACCCCGCAGCACAAACGCTGTCAAACCACATCACATCTGCCTCCATGAGTGAGCTGTAATCGTCCCTCTCCAGTGTTAAAAAACAAGCCTGTCTTTCTGCTCAAACCTGGGTTCTCCTCCTTCCTCCTGCACACATTCTGCACCCACCGTTTTTGCATTCATATAGTAAATCAATTACATTTGTGGCTCTCCCTGCAGTGCACGAGACGTGCATCCATTCAGCTGTCTATCATGAGGCTATTACACATCATGTTGATTTGTGTGCTGCTGCCGCCGCTGCACCTCTCTTCCACCTTTCCCGGCTGCACTGTCTGGATTGTTGCTCTGCTCAAGATGAACGTGATCAAATTCACACTGCCACAAAGACGCACACTTTGGCTGAGTCTCCTATCACACGCACACGTCACCATCCTCTCCTCCCTAATCTCTGAAAAGACAGCAAAGAAAGGGGCAACCTACTCTCACACTCGCTCCCTTTCATTTGTTTGTTCATTTATCCATGTCCATCCGTCCTTGAGTCGGGAAGAGTGCACAAAGCACTTAATGGCATTCCCCTTCACGTTCACTTCCCCTCCTCCTCTCCTATCTTTTTTCCCTCTCTTGTATTCATCCCGCTTGCCTCCCATTTACTCCTGGCAATTACACTGACAGGCACATGTCCTCCTCCTCCTCCTCTTCTCCTTTTTCTCCAGCATCAGCATTCACAGACTTCCCCTCCTGCTCCTCTTTCATCCTGTCACTTCATGTTTGACAAAAACTCTTTAGTATCTCCATCAACATCCTCGTTTCTTTTCTCATGAGCACACTGGACATAATTCTGCCTTCATCTCCTTTACATCATCTTCCTGAATTTATTTGCTATTTTTCTGCTGTAACGTTTCAGTATAACACGACCTGCCGTTTAATACTTTGATTTAATGTACCAAACTGAATCATCTCTCCTCCTCAATCCCATCGATGTTAAATGTTTCCGCCCATGTCCATTTATCATTGTTGCAGAGTGTGTTTTGTAACGTGAGTCCTTTCTATATCATACACCATCAAGGGCATATTTATATTTAGTTAGTATCATGATTTTCTGCTTGTCTAAACCACACTTCATGAACCAGAGGGGCACTCAGGAGACCACATGCTTCTCACAAGGAGCAACAGACACTTAAACCAAATAACGCCAATCCATATTCCAAACGTTCAATCTTGCAGTAATGTGTATGTTTGTAGAACCTGAGAATTTTCACACGTCATGATTTTTATTATTATTCAATGGAGGATCAGTAACAAATCAAATTTAAAATGTGTAAACAATTTAAAAAATCTAACTTCGTTGAAGAAACAGAGCAAATATCACCTTAACTCAATTTCAAATATATTCTGTGTTGTTTTATTTCACTGGCATGGCCAAAGCAGATGTTCACCTGATTGATTCCGGTCCGCTTGAGGTTTCTTCCTACAACCCCAAATCCAATAAAGTTGGGACATTGTGTAAAATGTAAATAAAACAGAATACAATGATTTGCAAATCCTCTTCAACCTATATTCAATTGAATACATCACAAAGACAGGATATTTAATGTTCCAACTGATAAACTTTATTGTTGTGGTGCAAATATTTGCTAATTTTGAAATGGATGCCTGCAACACGTTTCAAAAAAGCTGGGAAACGCTTACTGAGTGTTGTTAGAAGGAAAGGTGATGTAACACAGTTGTAAACATACCACTGTCCCAGCTTTTTTGAAATGTGTTGCGGGCATCCATTTCAAAATGAGCAAATATTTGCACAAAAACAATAAAGTTTATCAGTTTGAACATTAAATATCTTGTCTCTGTGGTGTATTCAATTGAATATAGGTTGAAGAGGATTTGCAAATCATTGTATTCTGTTTTTATTTACATTTTACACAATGTCCCAACTTCATTGGAATTGGGGTTGTATAATCACAAAGCGCCAGATGGAGTTTTTCCTTACCACTGCCATCAACGTGCTTGCTCATGAGGTGGGTAAGGTGTAAATATGAGTGTAGCACCTTTGGGTGACTTTTGTTGTGATTTGGTGGTGTATATATAAACTGAATTTAAATAAAAATAGGACTAAATAATTTGTCTTTCTTGGCTGATACATAATACAAAGACAGCTGCAATAGTTAGCCACCTTTTATTATTTCTTAAAAATGTTTAAGGTCAATAAATGTGCCTATAAGTTCTGCACAGCATGTTTGTGTAATATATTTTTATTCTCAGTCTTCCATTATTTCATTCAAGACTAACAAAAATGTTGAAAGATACTTTATACACTCTATATACTAGAAAGTTGTGTGGAAATCCTCTGTCCTAAACTACTTGGGTTTTGTGAAACTCAACTTAATATAACACAGAACTTTAAGTGGCTGTAGTGAAAGTTCTATGTTAATACAGCTGAACCTGTTAAGGGTTTTTTTTCAAAAGGTAAACTTTAACTACCGTATTTTCTAGAGTATAAGTCACATTTTTTTTCCTCGTGTGGGATGTCCTGCCACTTATACTAAGGTGCAACATACATACTGAAAAATCATGAACTTATTAATAAATAATATTTATATAGGGCTTTTCAGTAATCCAACAAGTAAGCAAAACTTCAATAATAAAAGAATAAATGGTAATCATAAAAGTAAACTACAAAAATCCACAAATATCCCAAATTGAAGATCTGAAAGTATAGAAAAGTACATGTTTTTTTTCCTCTTCAAGGGCCATTTTTTGACAGACGTAGTTTGTACTCTGGATAGTATGGTAATTTAAGACAGTGGATTTCGCTATGATTTTAAAGATAACTCATCCAGGATAAGAGTGTGTTTCAATGTTCCCAAAATGACTCCTGGATATGGTTTCACATTCAATGGATTCTTTCTTGGTCTACATCCAACCCCTGCAACAGATCTCATGAATTTCAGTCCATCAGTTCGTCAGTAATCTTTGTGACAAAAAAAGAAACCTCCATCGCTGTAGTAATTAATTTAAATCTATGCATCACAGGCAAAATCAAATGTGAATGAGCAACTGCGTGGCCGGAATTATTCTTATTTAGAAACTAATTATGATGAACAGTTTTTTTTTTCTGGACTAATAGCAGAATTAATTCACCCATGTACATGCTCAGCTGTGGGATGACTTTATAAAGTAACCTATTTCTTCTATTTCATGCCTCTTAATATTAAGCGTAAAAGGCTGTGTAATTACCCTGTAATTACTATGCAAATACTGTGTGGAGAGCAATTATGGTTACACTAATTTGACAAAAAATAAGGATTTTGTGATTTTTCTAAATTTTCCCCACAACGTGCAATTAAGAGAAGCATCACATCAGTGTCTTAATATGTTTAATTAAAGGGAAATCAGCACTTTCTCCTTCATTGCAGTTCTTCACCTCCTCCCCACTTTACAGCAAATGCACTCTGCCTGTCTTCCTCCATTCCTCCTCTTCTCTCTCCGCCTATTTAACTGCCATGGCAACAGGTGATGTGGAGGCTCTGGCTGAGCGTGCACACGCACATGCACATACACTCTGGCTGCACTGCTGAGGGTGAAGCATCAAAAACAAAGTAAAAAAGGTGCACCAAACAATCAGGCAGAGTGTTACGTAAAGAAGAAGAAATGGGGGGGGGGGAATGCCAGATGGTGGAATGAAATGAGACAGAGATGTGGATGTGGAGCCACGGAGAAGACAATGGAGTTGGATCAGATGGCACGAGCAAACTTCCTAACACACCCGAGATGCTCATGCACATCCATCTGCTGTCAACCATAAATATCAGACAATCAGAAATTAAAGGATTCAAGCTTTACAATTTGAGAAAACTGCACTTAAAAACTGTGCTTAAGTGAAAAACGACAAACCTCATGACACTGCACAGTGACCATTCTGCAGAGATTAAAATGTAGCACATATCGTCCAACTCCAACTCCGCGTCCAATATGTGCAACTATTTGCATTAACATACAAAACACACACACACACACACACACACACACACACACACACACACACACACACACACACACACACACACACACACACACACACACACACACACACACAAGGTCTATGTTGAGTAGCAGTGTGTACGTGACCTGCTGGGAGTTACATGGAGCTCAAAAAATGTCATTAGTAGAAGCTCTTAATGCTGTTACAGCAGTGAGGAAGGCGTTCAGTGAGTTTGTGTGCTTTTGTATGCAGGGAGCAGATTACTGCACACTGACTGCCAGCCACATTCCAATTTAACATTCTTCTATTGACTTACAGAATGCACAGTCTGGCACCTTTGTACACTGAGGCCACCACATCCACTGACCAAAATCTTTTAAAAATTACATTCCAAATTAAAGGAGACCATGATTTTCTGCCATATTCATCCTTTTATACTGATTGTTTATATCTGAAGTATAGTTATTAGAGCCCGGCTGATACATCGTTTGAATGATACTATCAGCCAATATGAGGCTTTGAACAATATATTGATATCTGCGCTATTTTTGCCCATATGAAAACTTTTTATTTTACCAAATATACAAGGTCTGTGAGAAAAGTATCGGACCTTTTTATTTTTTTCAAAACCCATATGGATTTGAATCACGTGTGATTACATCAGACAAGCTTGAACCCTCGTGGGCATGCGAGAGTTTTTTTACGCCTGTCGGTTACGTCATTCGCCTGTGGGCAGGCTTTGAGTGAGCACTGGTCCACCCCTCCCGTCGGAATCCCTTTGTCTGACAACTTGCTGAGAGACTGGCGCTTTGCTTGATCAAAATTTTTTCAGAACTTGTGAGGCACATCGAAGTGGACACCATTCGAGAAATTCAGCTGGTTTTCGGTGAAAATTTTAATGGCTGATGAGAGATTATGGAGTGTTACTGTCGCTTTAAGGACTTCCCACGGAGCAGGATGTTGCGCCGCGCTCGGAGGTGCCGTCGTCGGACTGTTTCGAGCTGAGAACCTCCCAATTTAAGCCTCTGTTGACCCAGGACATCGTGAGAGAACAGAGAACTTTCAGAAGAGGTCGGGATCAGCAGTTTATCCGGACATTCCACTGTTAAAGGAGATTTTGTAATGAAAGACGTTGGCTGATGTAATCGCACGTGATTCAAATCCATATAGTTTTTGAAAAAAATAAAAAGGTACGTTACTTTTCTCACAGACCTCGTACAATGCAGAAAAACACTTTAACTGTTGGGAACAGTGCCATTTGTTAACTGTCCATTGTGAAATAGTAAATAGTGTCCAGCAGAGGGTGCTCCGACAGCACTGTTCACAATGCTGTCAAGCATGGCTGGTACCCCCAGCACCTACAATTAGCTACAAGAGACACAATAAGCAAGAGTGTGTGTGCACTTTATAGTGACAGGAGACAAGTGCTCCCATGCTGTCAGGTAACTGCACACATAGAGCACAAACCTCCACCAACACTAGTTTCCAATTCCACAAAATTTGGAAGACATTTTCAAGGTCAAAGTCCTGTTAAAAGTGGCTTTTTATAAGTTAAAATGGATGTAATCAAATGTCAGTATTTAGTACTTGAATGAAAGTTTTTTTTGTGGTATTTTCAGGGTTTTTTTCCCAACTTGTTCTGTTTCTGAATTTTTTTCAGATACTTTTCACAGAACTTTGCTTATCTCTGCTATGCAGTTTGTCATTGCTTTTTGGTACTTGGTTTCTGACTGATAACTGGAAGACAGACAAACAGGCATAAAATTAGAACCTCCATCCAGTTTTGGTGGTGTAGATAAATCCATAACAGAAAAAATGAGACTGATTGAGACACTTTTGGTGGCGATATAATGCAAAGTGTAATAAAGAAATTTGATCTTCTTTGGCAGTTGTGGAGGTTTGAAAATTTGTTCAATATTAAAGGATAGGGATTTTTAGAATTTTCAATGATTTTTTTTCCTGATTTTGACCTTTGACCTTGAAAACTGAATCAGTTCTTGCCTATCAGGATATGAATCCTCTGTAAAAATGTCATAACTATATATATGAAAAATTGTGGGTTACAGGCTGTTCACAAACAGACAAACAACAACAACCAGGGGTGCATTTCGATGGCGGAGGTAATTATATGTTTTATAAGACATGGCTGGCTGGAGCTGAGCACTGCCGGGCTTAATGCAACACTAACACTGGAATCATTTTCCTTCGTGCACATCTCCATATGTTGTGCTACCACAGTGTGAAGTTTAATAATTAATTAATGATAATTTATTTAGTTTTTATATGGCGCCAAATCACAACAAAGCTGCCTCAAGGCACTTCACACAAATAAGGTCTAACCTTACCATGTTTCACTGAAATCCACCAACCGGTTTAGGAGTTGTCCTTCTTCCTCACTGACAGACAGATGGATGGACAGTGTTCCCCTGTAGCATAACATATTTTAAAAGTTCATGAATCTGACACTTTTTCTAAATCCTCTTCCAATACTCAATGATATCAAAGTTTGTTAAAAATTGGTTCACTAATTTTTGAGTAAACAAATCAGCTGAAAGATGCAATCACACACAAAATGTCCCGATTAGACATAAAGTTGTTGATGCTTTTGTCAATATTATTAGATGGGAGAAATCAAAAGTCATACACAACTACTTTACATTAATATCTGAACAACAGAAAAATCTTTCTAATCTCTTCAACTGTCTTTATTTGGCACTGTGAGACTGGATACACAGCAATGTGCCAAAAAATTAAACCCAGCACCAGGCAGTGCTCTTTAGTTCCCTGCATAAACAACTGCTTCAGTTTGACCGACACTTTCAATAGACTCTGTCAGAATAAGCAGGATAATCAGCAGTCCCTCTGAAATAAACGGGAGTCTTTATTATGAAAGAGGACCTGTTTCTGCCAGAGAAAATGACATCATCCCCTAAAAAAAAAAAAAAAAAAAAAAAGACAAAACCTAAAAAAATTCTCTTTTTGCATTCACCAACACAGAACAGAAAAACACTTATGCACAACAATTGACAAACCCTCCAGATTTGGGGTACACACACACACACACACACACACACACACACACACACACACACACACACACACACACACACACACACACACACAGACTCTCTCAATGCTCCCCCATGGGGACCTGCTGGCCCCAGGGTGGCCCTTCTGAAGGACGGGACCACATGCTGAGCGACACAAACAGTGCAGACTGGAAAGGGAACAAACTGTCACTCTGTCAGTGTTTGTGCTCCCCAAAACTTTCTCATTCACACTTCTTCCATGTTGCTCCCCTCTCTGCTCTGTGAAACACCCACACATTAATTAATCTACATCTCTCAGCATCGCATTCAGATGAATAAATAAAAAGCACAACCTACACATGAACCGTTCATCTGCTAACAAAGAGAAATGTTATGGTTACCATGAACACACACACACACACACACACACACACACACACACACACACACACACACACACACACACACACACACACACACACACACACACACACACACACACACACAGCAAATGGGTTCTTTAATGGCATTGTTGTAAAACAATGGTGGTCTTGTGGAAAAGATAAGCTTGTTGTAAAAGTGCTGCTGCCTGTCAGTTCATGACAATGTTTTGTTTGTTGTTTTTTTTTTTACATAAGACTTGGGGCTCAACAACAGGCCACATGACTGCAATAATCTGTCCTAATAATCCTGTTGACCAAGAAATAATCATTTTACAAGTGCTGGAAGATGATTTGCAAAGATCCACGTGGCATCGCCAAACACAAACAGACAAAACACACAAAGTGATCAAATGTCAACCTCGCTGTAATCTAATATCACCTCCTGGGTTGGTACAATCCTCTGACCTTTGTGAAATGTAGCTCACAGCCTTTTGAAAATAATCTTTAATTACAACCCAAATATACAGTCTTAGGTTTTTATTGGGAAATATTAAAATTCATCATATGTTTTTGCGAACTTGGCACTAGTTAACAAGTCACGTCATCAATTCTTGCCTGTAAGCAAAAACAGAAGTCAATAACGCACAAACATTTCTAAAAATGTCACAACCTGCAGCAGCACATTGTCAGGGACACACAGCACACAGAGGTGGCCAGCAGACACAAAAGCCATCATGCATGCGCACACATTCCCGAAGACATAATTTCACCATTCGCACACTCGAAAGCCATTTCCCTTCTTGGCCCCATCCCCCACTTACATTTCGTCCTCTCCGCCCAGGTTTAATAGACTGCTATGGCAGATGGGCTCGTGGTCCGTCTGTGGGAATCAATGTCTTCATTGTGGAACTGAGACAGACATTAGCAGCTAGTTAGCAGTGGTGAGAGATGACAGCTGGCCTGGTTATTTTCTGTCACTCACAGAAGAAGTACGAGGGCACTGCATGCCTGTCACTCAAAGAATGTGCAGCCTAGTGTGCACGCAAAACACAATACTTACAACACAGTGCAATGCAGGAGACTCACACCCTGCATGAAAGTATAAAACCCACAAAGAAATGCTGCAAGAATCGTTTGCATTTGGATTTCAAAGTCATCAGCTACTGCTGACTGGCTCTAAAATAAAATACAAAATCAAATAAAATAAAGCACCATGCTCATAGAGTGCTAACCTCTGACAACTCTAGTTTCCAATTCCCACAAATTTTTACTTTGAAAAGTTTCAAGGTGAAAGTCCTGTTAGAAGTGGTTTTTCATAAGCAAAAATACAGAATACAAAATATAGATCAAAAGGGCATTTCAATGTCAAAATCACATATCTGCTAAATCCACAATCTGGATCAGATGCAGATCAAACTTTGTCAGGTGATGGTGAGTGCTGTCTGCACCTCACTTTCAAATATAAGAGTGATTGGTGTACATTTGATATAATATAAAATATACATTAAATTAATGCTGAATTGAAAAGGCCACAAAATCTGTAATCCAGTGCTGCCGACTGAACAGTCTCCTCTAAAAACTGGTCTGCCTGCCTTTACTCTGCCTTCACTGCGCAGGCGTCTGAGTCTGATTCTCTCCACCCAAAGTGATCAAAGGGAATAATGTGAATATTAACCAACAGATGACAAAATAAAACCTCTTAAATCATTCTAAAGTCAGTTTTAAGCAGAAACGAGGTGATAAAAGGTGAATGTTACTGATGCTTCGAAATGACGTAGGCACAACAGCACGTCAGACTCAGACGTGCTGCTGTGGCGCTCTGATCGGTCCCCTGTCTTTTATTATGAAAATAATGCTGAATTTTTGTGGAAAAGATTGTTGTACAAAAGCTTCAAATATCTGTTGCTGAGATAGATGATGACTGGAGTGCAGTTTTAAGCATAAACAAGGTGATAATCGGTGAATCGCTGCTGACACTCAGAAGTGATGCTACTGATGCTCCGAAATGACACATGAGCAGTGCAAGCAGGTCGGGCGGACAATCTTGAGGCGGGACCGTTCAGTCAGCAACACCGGATCAGATCCAGATCAAACAATCCTACACACGTTGTGTAGGATTGTGTAGGGGGATACAGCTATTATAATTCCTTCTACAGTACTTTTGTCTGGTGATTCTGTTTATATTGGATACTAAAGTAAAATATTAGAAATGCTTTATGTGTTAAACATTCCGAGTGAATTTTGGCTCACAGTCATCTGACTCTTACACAGGAAAGTATTAACTAAGCGTTCAATAATAATTTTTCCCCTAAAGTATTATAGGACTAGCAGGCCTCCAGGCTAACCAGAACCCCTACCAGGCTAGAAGGATTTTGTTAGTAATGCCAAGAAAAATATCCAAATATCCATTAATTTGGATGTCAGTAATCATTTAAGCACATCCAGAGCACTTTGATTCTGGAACTGTCTTACACAAGCGATCTTCTGTGGAGTAAAGGTTATTTTTATAGTGGTTTGGCAGCACGGTAATAGTCTTTTTTTAGCGTGACCTGACAGCAGCATGATGTTAAACACTCTTGTTGCTGTCTGCATCAGTAAAGTCAGACTTTTCAAGAGAAGGTGTCAGAATCTGACATCTACAGTACCTCCCAGTTTGACTAGCAAAAATCAAAACAAAATCAAAAACAGTCAAACATCAGCTGGACAACATAAAAAAGTTGAACATTAAGCTCCACCTCTACGTGTGCACTGCACTTTTTTTTTTCATTAAATACTCTCACCCCTGCCCATTCTCCACGTAATGTGGACTTGCATCAGAAAGGGAATCCGGCGTAAAACTGCCAAAATCAACATGCAGATCCACCTTGGATATGTTGTGCTGAGCCTGAGTGCAAAACAAGGGAGCAGCTGAAGGTACGTACTCTCTCACTGTGCTGACAAAGCTCCTCAATAACTCCTGTTTCACACCATAAATCTATGCTGCTAAAGCTAAAGTGGCACTAAAAAACCCCACATAAAACTGATTCTTAACATGGTCTAAGCGATGGTTTGTGAAACACTACGTCTGCTGTTGCAGTGCATGAATGAGGGTTACTAACTGGTGCTCAGTGGGCCACACTGGCTTAGTCTCATGCTTTAACCAGGTGTCTGGTTAAGTTCAGGCGCAAAACCCTGTCAATGCCACGCCCGCGGAAAATGTGATAACCATTGCAAGTGAAAGCTTACCGAGGCTCGTATCCGATAACAAAATCAATTCTGCTGCAACACCCCATAAATCCTATGGTAAATGCAAGTCAAGATGTGGTTTGTATGCAGAACCTTGTAAGCGCCATCCCAGTTTGTGTGCAAAATCACATAGTGAACAATGCATCACTCACTGGTATGTATCTCGGTCACGTGACGCAAGGATTGCGGTGCCCATGAGAGCTTCTCTAATGCTGCATTTACACATAACGACGGCACATCACAAATGCCACGAAGTATACATTCTTGGCTGCTGATCACGAATGTGATGATTTGTGGCAGAGGTGTCAGGTGTCCCCAGGAACTGCTGCAACCTGTTACCACGCATTATGATTAATGTAACATGGTGGAGCATTATCAGGAACCATTACGCACAGTCAAGAATAATGTTCCACGCTGTTGTGCACTATTGTTCTGTCACATTGTGAATGAGGCGAATTGTCTCCACACACACCCATATTCATCCATCAGCTGATGAACAATTCAGATCGCTCCAGTTTGCTCCTTTAAATCCACACCAGAAGAACTTTGTGACTGCATGCTTAGTTGGGCACAGAAAGGATGAGGAGACAGAGAGAGTCAGATGTGTGGCTTCACGCGGCTCTCGTCTCGCTCGTTTTCCCAAACATCAGGCACATGCAGCAGGTGGAACACCTGCAGGAGCGCGCTGAGGAGCACTGGAACGAAACTTTTAGCCTACTTCGCATCACTGTCCTTCAGCATACTGCAGCGATGAAACTGAATACGGTGCAGCAGGGTTTAATTGTGCACACATCAGAGAAGAACGCTGTCACGCTCTAATAAGGATCACCACTAGTCAAGACCAATCAACACGCTCAGTTGCGACCTCCACAACATGAGGCGAAATGACGGTGGTGTGTGACATTCAATGACAATTTAGCATATCCATAAATATTGTAGCAGATATAAGTTAAAACAATATTTAATTAAATCTGAAATTTAATTAAATAACTCAAAAGGGGTACCACCTATATACAGCAGGAACATAATCATGTTATGATCAATATTAATCAGTCTTTGATCTGAAAGTCAAAAGTTCTGGATACAATTGATTACCTGTCTTCAACTGGACACAAGACAACACAACTGCCATAAGATTTACACATTTATTTACATATATACATGTACAAACACGTCACTGAGATTTTGAGAATATGAATAATGACTCGGCGTTTCATTACTGAGATGATCTGTTGATGATGAGATGTGAAACGCAAGAGAAATGAAAGAACTAAATATAGCCCTAAATATAGAAATTAATAGAAATAAACCTGGTTGGAATTTAGTGGTGAATTTTGGGTTCAGACGTTATTGTATTTATTATTAAGAAAATTAACAAAGAAAACCACTTTGCATCACTGACAACAAAGACCACTGGAACACTTGACGGTTAACTAATTTGGGTCCTTTGGATCAAGTAGAGTGAAGTGGTCCAGTTTCCTGATCAGCCATTGCTGGCCTTGTTTGACCTGCATCGGGTTAACCCACTGGGTCTCCCAAATGACTACAGGTGTGCAGACTGCTTTGTTGGTTTCACAGCAGGACCGAATGTGATGGTTCGGTGGTTCCATAGAAGTTGGGTTTACTGAGTGACCCAGGATAAAAGTTACAGTGTTTGCTGTCAAAAAAGCTCCAGCAGCTTCAAAACCTGTGGAAAATTAATGTGAAGCCTTTGTAAAAATTTATAAAAAGTTCAAGGCTTGGCAAAGACAGCTGTGGAGAAAAATTAGTTAACAAAAACACTTTTGGCACTGAGCAGAAAATGAAGAAATTGGAGACTCGCAAATTTGCTCTTAGTTTGAAAAACCCAGCTAGGAAATTGTCTTCAAAATGCAGAGAAGTTGATTCATGCCTTAAAATGATTAAAACTAGTGCATCAAACAACAAAAGTTATGGAACAAGAAGAAACACAATGAAACAAAAGAAAAAATTAAACAAAAGCCACAAGCTCAGACTAAGGACTTAGAAAATGAAAATGTTCAGAGAAGAGCATGGAAGCATTGAAGAGAGTGTTAGAGCGTGGAAGAGAGGAAGAGTGGAAGGGATCGGAAGAATGTTCCTTTGTTTTAGAGCATTTTAAAGAGACTAAGCACATGGTCATAAGCTCTGCCCACTTAGCCTCAGATTTCTCACAAAGTTATTTGAAAAACACACCAGATACAATAAATGACACATACCTTCTTTCTTCTTTGGCTAATAAAATATAAGCTGACTGAGTTTCCTAAACCCATCCTAGAAAAGGGAAGGGATTAGCAGAAACGCTGTTTTCACCATGACAATTCATTAATAATTTGACAAATAACATTTAAACATGCATCAAGAGTTATAAAAGGAATAATCATAATATCACACGAAAGAAATGTGTAACAGATTAAACTGGAATATAAATTTTGTCTTTGGTTAACTATAACAACAGGAAAAGAAACTACAATTTCTCTCTTTTGTTAAAAGAAAGTATATTTGAATACTGAAGAGTCTGTGTCCTTCCTCATGGTGGTACTGTGGTTCCATCCCAATGTTGGTCATTTTTATGACCTTTGATCTTTTGTCATCTGGCTGGTTGGGATTCTAGGTTTACTGAGCTGTTATCTGTAGGGAGAATCCTGTTGGTGTCTGGGTGTTTTTTGAATTGGACTGGTTTCATTAAACTGTTAAATAAATTCAGTTCTTGATGTTATCATTGAGTCAGTGTCTCGAGAGTCAGTTCTTTGTTAAAAGTGGAAAATTAAGGGAACTTTTGATTCTGTAAAGATATGTCTGTGGCCATATTTGCTACAATATATTGTTTGTGCCCATGCAGTTGGTGCTGTGCTTAGTGAAGCTGAAACAAAGGTTGTCTTTGGGCATGAGAAAAGTAGGGTTTTTTTTAAAAACCACCAATGACCAAGCTTTGCAGGACTGTGGCAGGATTACAAATATAATGAGCACATCACTTAATTTTAGCGTTGCAATTCTGAGCACCTCATTTTTCCAAGCAACGCACCTCAGGATTTGGGGGGTTTTGGTGAGTACCACCAGGCCTAAACACTGGATAAAATTGCCAAATTAAAACAGAGTGCAGGCCCATTTATAAACCTTGTCAAAATCCATCTTGTTTTCAACAGGGGTAATTTAATATGCCCATTTTAAACAGACTAAGGCAGAAATACTTTGTGTCTATCATTCAGTGGTCTTCTAAAAATAAACTGCAGTTGTACAATAGCTAAAACATGTCTGAATACAGATTAGCATGGGCACTGGGACTGGGACTCAACTGCACATAAATGAAACACACTGCAAAGAAGCATACAGTAGCTGTCCAAATTTGAATTTCCCCTTAAAACTGTACAACTGCCACACCCTGGCATCTGCAGCTCTCAACACAGTATTGTGTAATTTGTCTGTGGTAATTAGAAACACTTGGTGCCATCTGGTAATTGCAATCTGCTGATTGGATAACACCTTACTGTGTGCTCCGTTTCTCTCTCCAGGGAGTAACAAAAGAGCAGCTGAGAGGTAACATGACACAGACAGATAATGTGTATCTATCATTGCCCTCAGACAATGTGTAACTCACGTACTCCTTAAAACCTCTGTCCTTACTGTAAAAATATTTCTTTGCGTGGCTCAATCACACAAACAGAATAGCTTTTTTTCTATTGTTGCTCAAGTAAACAGCATCTGTCTGACAGCCAGCGCTCATGTTAAAAGATGAGGAAGGCCTCTGTCTTTGTCTGCACAGAGGGTCAGGATGCAGCTGCAGCAAAAGCGAGGCTGACATACCGCTAACACCTGCTTTTTTGACAGAAAACAATACTTCTGCCAGTCAGTGTAGGAGCCACTTTCCCAAAACTGCCCTGTGAGTCAATCCATATGATATCACTGACCATTTCAGATTTGCTTCATACTTTATTGCACCACACTTGTAGAGTGCAAACCTCCACCACCAGTTTTCAGTTCCACAAAATTTTACCTTGGAAAAAATGTTCAAGTTCAAAGTCCTGTTAGTGGCTTTTCATTACCTAAATCAGTTGTGATCAAATGTCAGGAGTATGTATTTAGTTCATGCACTTGAATCCAAGTTTTTGTGGCATTGTCAAGGGTTTTTTTTTTTTCAAATGTTCTGGTTTCTGAATTCTTTTTCAGATCATTTTCACAGAACATTGGTTATCTCTGCTATACACAATTTATCATTGCTTTTTGGCACTTGGTTTCTGACTGATAACTGGAAAGCCACGTTCACACCGGGCGCGACGCAACGCCACAAATTGACAACGGACGCGCCACCATCGCCCGGTGTGTCGCTCTGCTTTCGTTGCGAAAATTCACCCCAGTGTGTCATCAAATAGGAGGAGCTTCCTCGCTCTTCCCCCAAACACTGTCATAATTGTGAAATAAAGGACAAAAGAGACATAAGTCCTGCTCACAGGCTGGCTACCAGAGACAGGACATGTTAACATCCAACTCAGTCAAACTCCAGACATCTCCAAGTCACTACATATCCAGTCCTTGATTGGTCATCGCAGTGCGACAAGACGAAAAAGTTCAGATTTTTCTACTTGGGGAGGAGGGCAACGCGACGCGATATCGCGCCACAAACGCGTCAATGGCTCAAATGGCTCAAAATCGCTTCATTCGTGCCCATCATGTCGTGTTGCATGGCTTCTCGCCACAACATGTCCTTCCATAGGGATTACATGACAACCTGTCGCTCACATCGCGCCCGGTGTGAACGCAGCTGAAGACAGAAAAACAGGCATAAAACTGGAACCTCCATCCGATTTTGGTGGTGTAGATAAATCCATAACAATAATAATCATTTATTCAAATTGTGGATGCATTAGGATTTCGGCAATGCATTCAGGATTTGACACACATTAGTGGAAATACCCTGGATTTGCTTCTTGCATGTGATATTGCTGTCACAAATATTGACATCATGCCTCTCGCAGGGGTGGTCTCGGATCGCTCAGTTATAAGGTTTACTGTTTCACTGCCGTGTTTAGTGGAACAACAACCTTATTTATCACTGTGGCGACGCATCAACTCCTCAACTACGACTGAACTCGAAGCTAGACTGCCTGATATCTTAGCTTCACATTTGGAAAATGCCCAATCAATAGACAGTCTTGTGGATAGTTTAAACTCAGCGCTCAAAACTACACCCAACATGATTGCGCCACCTTTATTAAAACCACGCCCCCCCAAAACACAGTGACCTTGGTTCAATGATTACTTGCGTGACCTCAAGCATAAGGCTAGAGGTCAAGAACGGAAATGGCGTAGTTCAAAATTAGAAGTATTCCACCTCACGTGGTGTGATGCTATCTTAGACTATAGTAGAGAAGCTTGAATCTTCGACTGGACTGGGTTGCTTGACGCAAGGACGTTTTGCTTCAAATCGCAGAAGCTTCATCAGCTAAAATTCTTGCTCTGGTAGTCTGACTTCTGTCTTGACTCTTGTACCTTGTATCTTGGACTCTTGTATCTTAGACTATAAGCATGCACTACTGGCTACAAAGCAGACCTATTAGTCTGATTTAATCAACAAAAACAAGCATAACTCAAAGTTCTTGTTCAACATGGTGGCAACGCCTATTCAGGGACAACTATCTGTAAGTCACTCTCCTTTAGTACCACAAGATTTCTTGGATTACTCTGAGAAGAAAATATATGACATCAGGTTAAACATATCCCAGCATGCCTTAACCCAGCTACTACACCCTACTATTGAGATGGGTGCCATCACTGAGGTTTTATCTAGATTTACAGAATTTGAGAGTATCTCACCAGGCATGCTGACGAAACTCGTAATGTCAACAAAAAGCACAACCTGTCTATTTGATCCTATGTGGTCCACTCTTGAGCCGACTGTACTGGAAATTATTCATCTTTCTTTAACTTCTGGATCTGTTCCTAAATGTTTCAAATCTGCAGTGATTAAACCATTACTTAAGAAACCTAATCTTGACTCTAGTGTACTGAAAAACTATCAGCCAATATCAAACCTATCATTTTGCTCTAAAATTCTGGAAAAGGTGGTTTCACGGCAGCTCATGGACCACATTACTGAGAATAATCTTTTTGAGCCACTGCAGTCTGCTTTTAGAAAATATCATTCCACAGAGACAGCTCTCACTAAAATGGTGAATGATCTTCTGCTTGCAATGGATTTGGACACCACTACAGTTCTGGTGCTGTTAGATCTTAGTGCGGCATTTGATACCATGGATCATCATATTCTACTCGATAGGCTGCGGTATCATTTTGGGATTACTGGGAATGCACTTGCATGGTTGACATCATATCTGACCAGTCATTCTCACTGTGTTTTTTACAAAAACACTTCCTCTAACCTTAGTGACATGAAATTTGGGGTTCCACAGGGGTCTGCCTTAGGCCCCCTGCTTTTCTCCCTTGGTATAGCACCCCTTGGGCACATTTTGCTGCATTTTGGGATTACCATTCATTGCTCTGCTGATGATACTCAGTTATACATGCTGATAACCACTGGTAATCTCATCCACATAAAATCCATAGAAGATTGCCTTGCATCAATGAAAAGCTGGATGTCTAGCAGTTTCCTACTTTTAAATTCTGATAAGACTGAAATCATGGTTCTTGGTCCAGTGAGACATCAACATCAATTTCACCAGATAACGCTTAGCCTAGGCTTGTGTGTCATACATCACACTGACAAGGTGAGGAACTTTGGGGTAATTTTTGATCCTACGTTGTCTTTTGACCTCCACTAATTCATGCTTTTGTCTCTTCTAGATTGGACTACTGTAATGTTCTATTTTCTGGTTTTCCGCAGTCCAGCATTAGGGGTCTCCAACTGGTTCAAAATACTGCTGCCAGACTTCTGACAGGAAGCACAAAGTTTGACCACATTACACCCATTTTGGCATCTCTTCACTGGCTTCCTGTCCCTGTAAGATCAGATTTTAAGGTTCTGCTACTAACCTATAAAACTTTTCACGGCCCGGGCTTTACCTTTCTCATGGCGCAGGACTACTTTGAGTTTGGTCTGTTTGCAGGTTTCTTTCTCAAATAATCAGAGGGAGTTTTTTCTTATCATTGTCGCCTGTGTGCTTGCTCTGGGGGTTGGTAAGGTTAGACCTTATTTGTGTGAAGCACCTTGAGGCAACTTTGTTGTGTTTTGGCGCTATATAAATGAAAATAATTTGAAATTGAAATAACTTTTGAACTATTAAAAGCTAGTACATGAAATTTTCAGGAATTGATATTAGGTACAATATGTTTTTTTTATTTTATGGCTGTGACACTACGTGCCCTCTGATTGGCTGATTATTGGTCGGATATTTTCCCATATCAGACCGGTTTCCAGGACAATCAGTCCAAAATGCGTATTTTCTTTACAAACCAGAAGCTAAAAACACGATTAGAAAAAGCAAGTTGAACATGAACGTACTCCATAAATATCTAAACAGCATCTGAAAAAACACACAGACTGAAAGCTTACCAGCTAATGACTGGACCATCTGTTAGGAAGTTCCTGCTCTGCTCCGGTGTTCTGTTGGGACACCAGCCGTCAGCTCAGAGGTGAGCTGAGATGAGCCGCTGCTCAGCTCAGCTCCAGAGCTCTGAAGTGAGCAGAGGAGGTGAAGTCATTTTTTTTTTTGGAGGTGAACTTCACCTCCGCTGCTGAAGCGAACGGCTTCACTTCCACTCTATGAGCTCTGTCTACAAGCTGACAGCAGCTTTCATATTCGGGTGTTCGCGTGTTTATATATATATATATATATATATATATATATTATACTGTTCTATGATTGTTCATCTGTCCTACTGTATTGAAATATGGGGAAATGCCTGCAAAACATTTACACATTCACTTTTCATTTTACAGAAAAGAGCAATAAGGTTAATTAGTCGGAGGCATTATAGAGAACACATATATATACATATATATATATATATATATATATATATATAATAGCCATATAATAAATGAATAAACAAATTATTAACCTTACTTGCTTGGTCTGTACGGGAATATCAGACCTCTGTGTTTTTCGCATGGACCTCGTTAACGCTCATGCATACTTACACCTATGTCTGATATTTTCCCATACAGACCTCACAGTCGGTTAATAATCCTTTAATACATGGAAAATGACCAGTTTATAATTTGTTGAAATATGTGGTGGAAAAAAAGGTGTTTGTGGTTTGAAGCATTTATGGCCTTTTGTATGTCCACATTTCAGCGTGTCAGATCTTTCAAATTCTGATATTCATTTGTCATATTGAAGTACTGGTTTGGTAACAAAATAAGTAATATCCGTTATCAAGTTGTTCACCAATCAATATATAACACCACTCCGATTTGTGTCGTGGTGTTTTAGACTCCACGTCGTGCATTCAAACCGTATAATGCACGGCTTCTCGTTGTTTAATCCTTACTTATACTACTGGAAAGAGCATGCCTTAATTATCAAATGCACAAAATATGAAGTTGGTATCTTGAAACAATATTTATTAAGGTATCAAACGTGATATGTTTTACTGTGGAGGAACAATTCTTCAGCTTCATCAGTATGTTCTTGAACCCCAAGCAGATTATTTGATCAAAATAAATAAATAAAAATAGTGGGTTATTTTGCAGATTTATAATATTATTTCTATAATTAATATGTTATTACTTTATTACTAATTATTTATTAGTTAACTTGTTTGTGTCTGCTTGCTAATGCTGCGCTTGTATTATAAATAAATAAATAATGGCCAGATTAAATCAATTTGCTTCTTGTTGTATAAAGCAGTATCACAACGTTTCAAAAAATAAATGTGACTGAGAGTGTGACCTATGTAAGGCTTTTTCCTCATCATGACGCATTTCTCAACAGATGTGACTAAACCTTTGGTGCGACTTCTAGTCCGGAAAATAAGGTATTTCTTCATGCACATCTTCACTGTGTGTTCTACCACTGCATGATGTTTTACTGAAATCCACCAGCCAGTTTAACAGTTGTGCTTACAAAACTCACACACACACACACACACACACACACACACACACACACACACACACACACACACACACACACACACACACACACACACACCACACACACACACACACACACACCACACACACACACACACAGGGTGCTTCTGATATACCCCACAACCTTTATTTGCAGGAGGTTTGCAGGGGGCCTTCAGCCTGGAGGTGCAACTACATCTCAACACCACAACACCATGTCACACCTGCTATTGTGGCTGTTGCAGTGTCGCACAAACCAGACAGCTTCACACTGAACAACTAATTTTGCAGGAACTTGGACTGAGAAACTGAATGATTTTGTTGATGCAGGACAACTGAAGTTTACGAATATGAAAACTGACTGTGCAACAATAATGTGTATTTTCAGAAGATTCTGTGATGCACAACACAATGTTTGCAGCATTTTGCACTTGGACATTTTTCTCTGCTGTTTTTTTTTTTTGAAACAACAGAAATTCATCTCCATCATGTACTGGTCTCCATGTGTTTTGACATACACATAGTCAACCTACCTCCATGGCCAGTGCTGCTGTTTGCTGGTCGTAGTGGTTGAGTATATTGGGCATGAAGGTGGTGTTGTAAGGCAGATCCTGGCACATTCTCAGTCTGATGGGCTCACAGCTAAACTCGCTGTGGCTTTCTACTGACTCCATATGAATGGACAGAGTTGGAGAAATCAAGGCGATGAAGAGGCAGAAGGTGCACGCAGGATCTGGTCGTCTGCGGCAGACTGCCGTCGTATTTGGGAGCAAGTCTTTCATGAGTCCTCTTCCAAAAGGGGCTCGCATTTTAACGTTGGACATTTCTCCAGAGCAGCTCAGCTGGATGGTGACGCCATCAGTAACCAGGTCACCATCGTAGCATCAAACGATCCATTTGTTGCCGCACCAGGAACTGGGATTGTTTCAAGGTCTCCTAACTTTAGAAAGACCAGAGTCCATTTTTTATTGGCCGTACAGTAGGATAACTTGTCCACAACAGTCAGGAAGACACATTATCCACATATAAAAGTACTTTTAAAGATGCCAACTGAGCTGCTTGCCCTTCAAAGAAACCCTCTAGAGTTCCTCCTGGTTCCATGTCCATGGTGCCAGCATGTCCCTGAGATACCAGCTCCACTTTCACCCTTCACTCTTTCTCTGGCTGTCTTTTATTGTCTCCTGTCTCCAGCGATGATTCAGAGGACGCGTCAGAGATCAAATCTAGATCATCTCACTGTCCTTTAGGCAAACGTTCCAGAAGAAGGAAATAAATCCTGTCAAATCTCACTCTGGGTGGAGAAGTTGAAGTAAAACCTGCAGGTTTAAAAATACAAAGAAGAAAAAAATAAGACAACAATCAGATCAAAGTTGGTCATGTCTTTGATCAGCCACACCCAAAGACACTTATCAAAATATACACCAGCTCTTTAGGTTTTTACTTGAGTATTTTAGTCGTGACCAGTGTCAGATGATCTCAAAGTGTTTTGGTCAAAGTTGTTCTTAGACAGATGTTCCAGGTTTGATACACACCTTGATGTGAGGGAACTTACCATTTTTCGCACAATCCTTTTTTTTTCCCCCCTATTGACTGCTCGAAAAAAATAATATAAAAATCACTGGAACATTCTTGGTTTTGTCCAGCTTTTTATTGCCTCCTCCTGCGTCAGGCTGCACTCAAACACGAGGATGGCGCTATAATTTGCGCTTTTTATTCTGGATCCATCATATCCTCATTTTCTCTGCCAGATCAAAGACTGGACTTTTTAAAATTTCTTTGTAAACAGACCCGTCAGGTGTAACATTTTAAATGCTTTACAGTCCCAAACAGGAGTCACACGCACGTTTATATCACGAGCACCGCGCGTTTGTCGCCGCAGTGTCTCCGGTGCGCGTCCACGATCCGTGCAAAGCCTTTTCCCTCATTAAAACCCTGCAGGAGCTCTTAAAGGTTTTACCTCGTAAGGATGAAGCCCTCCTTTGCTCCGTGCGCCGCGGCTCTTCGGTTCTTTCTTGACGGTTTACAGCTGCAGCACGCACATCGTGAGCGCGCATTCTGCGTGAGCGCGCACAGAAATCCATCCTTGCTACTGGACGAGGTTTGTGTTCGTGAGCTGTGCACGAATGTTTTCGAGAGTATCTATCTATCGACTTTATGTTGCGGCTTCATCTATACAGAAACGAATATTCCCTAAACACTATAAAATCTACTTTAAAATATAATAGACAAAATTAAAATAAATTACAGCATAATTAATTAAAATACATTACAAGTAAATGAATTACAACATAATTAATTTGGAATATTTAATTATAAATATGAAAACAATATAGTTTTTTTTTAAATTGCTAAAACACAATTTTGCAAACTAGTGTGGTTTTTATCAAAATACTTAACACAATTCACAAAACCACACACACAAACTGCAAAATATCTCCTATAGCCTGCAAAATGTAGCACTGCAACCAAAACTGCATAATAGCATTGTCAAGCACCAAGTGGCACACACGTCATGCATAATATTCTGTTAGACCTCAGTGCTGCTTTTGATACTGTTGACCATAAAATTTTATTACAGAGATTAGAGCATGCCATAGGTATTAAAGGCACTGCGCTGCGGTGGTTTGAATCATATTTGTCTAATAGATTACAATTTGTTCATGTAAATGGGGAATCTTCTTCACAGACTAAAGGTTAATTATGGAGTTCCACAAGGTTCTGTGCTAGGACCAATTTTATTCACTTATACATGCTTCCCTTAGGCAGTATTATTAGATGGTATTGCTTAAATTTTCATTGTTACGCAGATGATACCCAGCTTATCTATCCATGAAGCCAGAGGACACAACCAATTAGCTAAACTGCAGGATTGTCTTACAGACATAAAGACCTGGATGACCTCTAATTTCCTGCTTTTAAACTCAGATAAAACTAAAGTTATTGTACTTGGCCCCACAAATCTTAGAACATGGTGTCTAACCAGATCCTTACTCTGGATGGCATTACCCTGACCTCTAGTAATATTGTGAGAAATCTTGGAGTCATTTTTGATCAGGATATGTCATTCAAAGCGCATATTAAACAAATATGTAGGACTGCTTTTTTGCATTTACGCAATATCTCTAAAATCAGAAAGGTCTTGTCTCAGAGTGATGCTGAAAAACTAATTCATGCATTATTTCCTCTAGGCTGGACTATTGTAATTCATTATTATCAGGTTGTCCTAAAAGTTCCCTGAAAAGCCTTCAGTTAATTCAAATGATGCAGCTAGAGTTGTTATGTGTCGGACGCAGCTCGGAGAACCAACCAGCGTTTGAAGGACCCAGTATGAAATAAGCAGAGCACGGTTTCAAAGGCTAACTGAATTTAATACATAACAGTGATAATATAACAAAAAGGTGCGGTCTGTGCGTGGTGCGCTCCCAGCAGCGCTAACGGTCCGGAGCCAGAAGCTGTTTTGGACCCAAGGACCCCGCCGACACCCCCCAGGTGGCCGCAACAACCGAGTCTGTGAAAGAAGGAACCATTATGTGTGTCCACACTCTACACACAGAACACTTAAAGGTGTACAAACAGCAAACACTTCCTGGCTTGATTACTGATCAGCTTCCCAACCTGCAGGCATGGAACATCCAGTTCACAAAAACTCCACTGCCGTGGAAGCTGATACATGACTAACAAACAGCTCAACTACAATAAGGTGTGAGGGACACCACATTTACTGACTGTATAACTGTTAGTCACAAAATCTAACGTACCTCAGGAAGTGTGCTGACGAGCGTGAGGAGCCTCACCCCTCCTCTTTCACAGGCCTGTGCATCAAACCTGGACGTTCTCAGCATCCGCTGCTGATGAGATGGCTCCCGAGACGACGATCTCACCCGTCTGGTCACAAGGTCGAGTCTCTGGCAAATACACACTGTGCACTCCAGTCTTAAATGCCAACATGTTCCAATCCATCCAGATGCACCACAGCTGTGAGTCCTGACGAGTCGCAGGTGATCAGGGTGAGGTCATGACAGCCTCAGCAACACAGCCACTCAGTCCCAAACGCAAAGCCACCTGGGAGGAAAACCAAAAAACAGAAACAAACCGGCAGCCAGGCCCCCCAAGCCATATAACAAGAGTACTGACGGGGACTAGAAGGAGAGAGCATATCTCACCCATATTGGCCTCTCTTCATTGGCTTCCGGTTAATTCTAGAATAGAATTTAAATTCTTCTTCTTACTTATAAGTTTTGAATAATCAGGTCCCATCTTATCTTAGGGACCTCGTAGTACCATATCACCCCAATAGAGCGCTTCGCTCTCAGACTGCAGGCTTACTTGTAGTTCCTAGGGTTTGTAAGAGTAGAATGGGAGGCAGATCCTTCAGCTTTCAGGCTCCTCTCCTGTGGAACCAGCTCCCAATTCAGATCAGGGAGACAGACACCCTCTCTACTTTAAGATTAGGCTTAAAACTTTCCTTTT
This sequence comes from Thalassophryne amazonica, assembly GCF_902500255.1. NCBI lineage: Eukaryota > Metazoa > Chordata > Actinopteri > Batrachoidiformes > Batrachoididae > Thalassophryne > Thalassophryne amazonica. The sequence continues at coordinate 73,784,693 of NC_047104.1, forward strand.
TGCTAAAGCTATAGTTAGGGCTGGATCAGGTGACCCTGAACCATCCCTTAGTTATGCTGCTCCCCTCCACAGCATGTCTTTTTCCTGGTTCTCTCCCTCAGCCCCAACCAGTCCCAGCAGAAGACTGCCCCTCCCTGAGCCTGGTTCTGCTGGAGTTTCTTCCTGTTAAAAGGGAGTTTTTCCTTCCCACTGGAGCCAAGTGCTTGCTCACAGGGGGTCGTTTGACCGTTGGGGTTTTACATAATTATTGTATGGCCTTGCCTTACAATATAAAGCACGTTGGGGCAACTGTTTGTTGTGATTTGGCGCTATATAAAAAATTGATTGATTGATTGATTGATTGATAATACCAGATTTTTGTCTAACCAACTACACACGTTGGGCATAATGGCCACAATACTAAAATAGTTCAACTTGTAGTAAATTCTTTAGATTGTTCACATACACAGAAATATTTGCAGATACACACATGCTGTTGAAACATTTTTCCCCAAACAGGACAGTGCAACATATGCACAGCAGATATATTTACACTGGAATGGGCAAAAATATGGTCACAGAAAAAATAAAAACAGTAAACTGAAAAAGAAAACTGCAGAAAAAAATATAGGCAACAAAAATTAATTAGGCAGCATCTTGCGGCACAGCTGGGTCTGGCCACAACGGCTGTCCACATCACAGGCAATATCTTCCTGGCCAGACATCGAGGGAAGAAGCACCTTGAGTGCCTTATCCATCCCTGAATCACACCCACATCAATTTCATCACATGCCTCTTCCACAGCCTGCACTAAAGGAATGCGCACATAGGGCTGCTGGTCATATACCTTCCACCGCCATGCTGAAAAGAACGCTTCTATAGGGTTCAGAAATGGTGAGTATGCTGGGAGGTATTGCGAAGGAATGAGTGGGTGGTCAGTAAACCAATTTTGGACTGGGGCTACATGATGAAAGTTCATGTTGTCCCATACTACAACATACTGTGTTTCTTTGATGGTCTGCATCATTCATACACTCTGGTGGTATGAGAATGTTGTGAAGTCTATCATAAATGTGAGAATGTGGGCTGTGTGGTATGGTCCAAGGTTGGCATGACGGTTGTCGGGTTTATAATACTGTACCTTTGATAAGAGGAAGAGACAACCAGGCAATAAACAAGTGAGAGATAGAATTCAATTTAAGCTCGCGAGGAGTGCAGTCAGGCTGTACACCAAAGCTACACTAAAGTCTGGCCTGCGCTCCCGCTCTTTTATTTAGGACTTCCCTACATACATGGGCGGTACAGCTCCTGAGGGGAAGAGTGATAGCGCGTGAGCTGTTGCCGCAGAACTGCTGATTGCACAATACATTCAGGATGTTCAGAACCTTTTTAATCTTGGGCTCGGTTAAGATGTGTTTAAGACATCTAACGATTAATCACACTTCTTCTGACAAAAGGACTGATGTATCACAATCACACTGTGGTTGGAACATTCAATTCTCTATTCTTTATCTTACTGCTCAGCTTCGGCTGCGTCCTGCATGAGTCATCTTCACATGTCCTAAAAAGAGCTTAGCGTGCACACAGAGATACCACAACTTGCAGAAACACGTCATGTCACATATCTTAAGTAACCTTCACCCATCACATCAGTACAATACACTTTATCAGAGCAGAGAGAACTACATTCTACCAGAGCAGAGAACACAAAACATGCATGATAAAATAAAACAGTGTATCTACAGAATAACTCCAACAACGGTGGAGGACACCATGCGTATTGGAGTTGGCAGCGCACATTGTGATGTTCCAACCACGTTGGCCAGGAACATCTATAATGGCTCTGTGGCCAATGATGTTTCTTCCCCTTCTTCTGGTCTTTGCTAGGTTGAAGCCAGCCTCATCTATGAAGATGAACTCATGTGGGATTGCATGAGCATCCATTTCCAGTACTCCCTGAAAACAAATAACAAAAAGTCAATATGGTTTTATCCAGTACACTGGAAAACATGATGTGTGTAGTGTACTGCAGTCAATACTGTACTTACATCCACGTATGCATGTCTGAGCTCTTTGTTTCTTTTAGTGTTTCTCTCAAGAGGCACCTTATAAAGTTGTTTCAGTCTGATTTGGTTTCACTTGAGAATGCGAGCCAGTGTGGACAGACTGACGTGTTGAATGTTGTTGAATATGGTGTTGTCTTGGATGATGTGGCTTTGAAATTCATGTAATCTGATTTCATTATTTTCCAAAACCAAGTTTACAATGGCAGCTTCCTGTACACCGGTGAACATTTGGCCCCTTCCTCCACCATGGTTGCGTCTCTCAGTCCTTTAGAAAACAAACAAACAAACAAACAAATGTATAGGGCTTGGACAATGCAGCCTAAAGATATTTCCCCCACAGTAGAGTAAATTGTACAAGAAACTTGTACAGTTAGTGCATGACATCAGCCATTCATTAAGTAAACAAGTGTCACCCAACTGAAAGACTATGACATCGGGTGTACTACATAGTGTGAAAGAAATTTTGGTTACATAGAGTTGTGCTCAAAAGTTTACATACCCTGGCAGAATTTTTGCTTTTTTGGCCATTTTTCAGAGAATATGAATGACAACACAAAACTTTTTTTTTTACTCATGGTTAGTGGTTGGGTGAAGCCATTTATTGTCAAACAGCTGTTTCCTCTTTTTAAATCAAAATGACAAGAGAACTACCCAAATGACCTTGATCCAAAGTTTACATAGTCCTTTTCTTAATACCGTGTATTGCCCCTTTAACATCAACGACAGCTTGGAGTCTTTTGTGGTAGTTGTGGACAAGGCTCTCTGATGTAAATCTGCCACTGAATGTGTCTTGGACTTTATTTACATTAATTACAAAGAAATACAAACAGTATGACACTTTATGGTAAATTTGCATGGAGTAGACAGTTCTCAAAAACTGAGTGACTGTGCAAGAAGTAGAAGAGTGAGGAAAGCCAAGACACCTAGACAACCCAGGAGAAGTTATTGTAGGCTTATGTGGCTGTGATTGGAGAAATTGTGCACAATTGTGACTGGGAAAAAAAATTGACACTTTTAAGGCTTTAACAATGTTAATGAATCAATCATCAGTAAATGTAGAGCAAAAATGGAGATAATGGAAGGGTTTGAATGAAGTATGTGCAATATCAAGTGCATAGTGGAATTTGTCACATGACCAGAGCTGTTTACATTATAGTGGCACAGACAGAATCAAATTGTTACACCAATGCTCTCAAACAAAACCTTAGGAAGGTTTGTTAAAATAAACATATCACCAAGATTGGCAAATTTTCCATAATTTACACTTTTCTCTGTGCAATCATCAAAGTATGAACATATCTCACGCAGAAATGTTACTATGACTTTGTCCCAGCTCAATTCAACACACTCAAATCAAAATCATAACATACCTCCCCACCCCCCCACCCCAGGTGGCCTAACATGTCATAAAGACCAAATATTACACACTTTACTGCACCACCACTGTCTCACCTTAGCCTCATAACCACCACCATAGCCAACATGGACCTTACATACTGCATTTTATGTATAATTGCACTCTCCCCCACACACCTCATCGTAGCAACAACACCTAAAGCTCCAAAACTAAGCAAAAGTAGACCTAATAAATGTCTTAAACTAGTTTGTCCAACACAAACACAACATGTGGCTACAAATGTTGAGTTAATAAGCCACTTATTATTATTATTATTATTATTATTATTATTATTATTATTATTATTATCTTTGCCTATATGCTGGAATATGGGAGAGAACTCTTCAAATTACTGTTCATTACTTCCCATTTCAGTCATAATGACAGGTGAAATGTTCGTCCACAGCCTTTGAACTGGCGATGTTTGCAGTTTATAGCTGCACATGAAGGCATTTTTGATCAAAATTCCAAGAATAATGTTGTGTACGACTCATTAAATATCAATAGAAAGACTGTCAGGAGGGGAACACCGGAGTGGTAATATGGCGCCCAGTTTGCTTCAAAGATATTGGCCAATGAGCTATCCCTGAAGGGTCAACAAAACAAGGGACACATAGTTTTTTTCTGTCTCTCATGCAGAGAAAGGAGAAAGAGAAGGAAAAATGAAGAAGAGCAAGAGGAAGAAAAAAAAAAGAAAAAAGATGAGAAAAGTATCGACGTAAGGTTATACAGATTGGTTCCTTTAAAATCGATGTTATTGGACAACATGCTCATTCCTGCGCGAATTCTGTATAAAGCACTTTCTAATTGTATTGGAGTTTTGTTTGCTTTTATTAATGTTTGAGGCTTGAAAAACATTGTTAAATGCAAGGCTGTTTTTTATTTTGTAAGGAACAAAAGGCAAATTTTATTTTTTTTTTTACAAGAGACTCACTCAAGAACTATAGATGAAAAAAGGTGGAAACCGCAATGGGGAGACAACATTCTTTTTTCTCATGGCACTACACACTGATCAGGTGTGTTGGTGTTATGTAACAGAATACCTGGCAAGAAAACTGAATACAAAAGTGATCCAGATGGACATTGGCTTATGTTGGTAGTAGAAATCCATGACCAGAAAAATGATATAATAATAGAAGACCCTGCACAAATAAATAAAGAATCTGGATTTTCTGTAATAATTTATATAAATCAAAATTCCATGTCAAAGATAAATACAAAATTAAATGAGGTAGAAAAGAACATTTTAGAGGAGGATCTCAATTTAACAGAAAAAGAAATAGCAATAAAACAAATGAAAAATGAGAAGTCTCCAGGAATAGATAACCATAGAGTTTTATAAACATTTCTGGAATGATATCAAAGAGTCCTTTATAGGATGTATTGAAAAAGGATGTTTATCTGCTTCCATGAAAACGGGAGTCATCACTTTACTGCCAAAACCTAAAGGACTTATTAAAACTTGACAACTGGAGGCCTATAACACTTCTCTGCAATGATTATACGATCTTAGCTCTAGTGTTTGCCAACCGATTTAAACATGTTTTGCCACAGCTTTCATTAAAGGTAGGAATATACACAACGATGTCAGATTAATCTTAGATATGACAGACTGTCACGATCTTATTGATTCAGAAAGTTTTATTTTATTCATCATTTTTTTTTAAAACCGTTTGACTCCATTGAACACGACTTCGTAATTCTAACTTTAGAAAAATTTGGATTTGGCGATAAATTTTGTAAAATAATAAAAATGTTCTACAGTGACATTAGCAGTTATGTTATGTTTCTGTCAATCCAGGAATAACCCCAAGAAACCTCATGGACAGACAAGGATGACCCATATCTTAAAACCTTTTTATTGTCTGTACTCAGATAATGGCATACTTGGTTGTAAATCACTCTGAACTAAAGGGAATTAAATTCTTTGATTATGAATTTCGTATCAGTCAGTCATGATATGTGTTTTTTTGTTTGTTTGTGTGTTTTTTTTCTTAAAGATAAATCAATAGTTAAAGAAGCTTTAGCTGTAATCTCCACCTTTTCCAAGGCATCTGGTTTGACTTTGAATTTGAACAAATGCGAATTACTTCCACTATTTCCTAATAGAGAGAGCGATATTATGTCCTTTCCTGTAAAAATGAGGTAACATATTTAGGAATTAATTTAATAAAGGATGCCAAACAAAGGGAAGAAAATCATTTTCATGAACTAGAGAATATGAAAAAAAAAAAAAAAAAACTTTAAACAATTGGCTTTTTACGAGATTTATCTTTTGGCCGGAACCTATCTAAAACAGAGGGCGGATTAAAATTAGTTTATCCATGTTAATTTTTCTACTTTACTCCTCAGAACATTAAGAAGGGAAACTCTATAATTTCTAATTTCATATGGAGAAATAAAACACACAATATTAAAAAGGCACAACTGGTTAAAGACACTAATAAAGCAGGTTTAAAAACAACAGATATAGAATCCGTGGCAGGTATGTTTAGAATAAAATGGATAAAAGCCTTTCTGTCAAAATCGGAATCTATTTGGTTTAATATGCCCAAAATCATTTTCCAAAAAAAAGGGAGGGTTAGATTCTTTGCTAAAGCGTGATTTTGAAGTCACACATTTACCTTTGAAAATGTCAAAATTTCATGAACAAGTGCTAAAATATTGGAAAATTATATTTACCCACAATTTCAGTCCGCATGGCTCCACCTTGTGGAACAACAGAACCATTACAACAAATAGAAAAACATTATTTTATCAAGCATGGTGGGGAAAAAAAAAGATAATTTTCGTTGCTGACTTAATGGATGAACGTGGCTCAGTCTTACAATTCGAATCCTTAAAGACAAAATTTAACCAATTAATTTAATTCAATGCTCTTACAGAGATTATAATAAATTGTGTAGAGCTATTCCTGGCCCATTAGTACAATTGATAAAAATACTCTGTCATTCAACTGTACAGATTTTCTTACCAAAATTACAATTAGGACAAATCTACATTACTGATAAAAAAATGTAAGAATAAAATAATAGAAAATATTTTCATGCAGAATTCATTTTATGATTTTAAAAGGACATCAAACATCAAAATAAGCGAAACAAATCTAAAAATTACAAATTTATAAAATATCTGAAATGGCCAATCACACCAAAAGCCAAATAATTACAATTTAAAAATAATTAATGACTATTATCCAGCAGCAGAAACACTAAAGAAGAGGTTTAGGTTTGAGGTTGAGCCATGTTGTTTCTGTAAGGTGGAGCCAGAAACTACTGGACATATAGTTTATTCCTGTTCATTTACAAAAAAAAAAAAAAAAAAAAAAAGAAGCAAGATGTTTTGATTGGATAGGCCAAAAAAAAAAAACTGATAATACACCATTTGACAAAAATCAAATTTTAATTTACAAATATGATACTCCAAAAAATTTTGATGAACTTGTAAATATCATTTTAGTTTTAGGTAAATACCATATTCATGTGTGTAAATGGCAAAATAAACTCCCCTCAGTTGGTTTATAAACAAATTGATTAAATATTTATCCTCATTAAAATTGTTAAATATGTACATTACAATTGATAAATTATATAACATCAATGGATTACTTGATTTTATAGTCTCTTTTGTGTAAATTAAGTGCCTTGTTTATTTTCCTTGTATGTCTACAACAACTACTACTATTACCATGACTACAACCACAAGACCACCCACCACAACAGCTGAAACTGAGAGTGACATCCTGGTATGACTCCTGGTTTCTTGTGGACAGCTGGTGGACCGACAACCCGTTGACAGCATCAGCTTAGACTCGGACAAAGGAGTATTCATTTGTGGGTGATTCCTAGACTACGGGCACTTATGTCCTTTGATCATATGTATGAAAAACAGAAAAAAGGGGAAATTTCACACTTTTATAGTTATCTTTACAATGAAAGTGTTTTAAGAAATTTGTTCTAGTAGTCTATGATGACTTTTTCACATTTTTTCAGCATCATTATATGCAAATATTGCCGTTTTGTGCTTGTCCCACACCCAGACTTTTGATCTTCAATGATAAAAATGAATGGTAAAAAAAACGTTTTTTCTAATGTAAAAAATATCAGTAAAATAATCAAAACATAATTGGGGTATTCAGTGTCATACAACTGTTGTGATTTTTTTTAAACAAAATGTAGTTGTCCCACACTATTGTCATAATTTCCACCACAACACTGTAATGTCCCTTTAAACAGTTTGTATGAAAGATCGTTTGGGTAGTTTCTATGGAGATAAACAGTGACATCAGAACACGTGTATAGCGCCAAATCACAACAAACAGTTGCCCCAAGGCGCTTTATATTGTAAGGCAATGGTGTGGTGGAAATTACATTTACAAGGCCAGTAGTGCCCGTAGTTAAAGAATCACCCTTGAATACACCATCGACTGAAGACGCCAAACTCCCAACATCCCCTTCGTAACCACTTCACCATAGAGCACATCACTTAGAAAAATATTGTACACATACTCACAATTTGTACATTTTTCATAAAGAATTCAGTGGAATGTATAACATCTTTAAGAAATCATTTTGTGATTCTGATATAATGCGGAAAGAAAGGTCTCTGCTGAGCAAAACTTATTCAGCACAGTACTCAATAAAGAAACATATCACAGATGGTTGGCTTTTTGGTTTGTTTTTTCAAATAAATGAATCGCTTTCTTAATCATGTAATGCTAAATGTATCTGACTCACATGAAGACATTTTCTAAAATTAACACCTGGTATGCAGTTGTGGGTTAATTACATTTAATTGTTAAGTTTTATTGAAAAAAAATAAGAAATGTATGTTTTGACAAAAACAGTGACATGTACTTTTGAGGAATAAATATTATTTTATCCCATCAAAATGATACTGAACAGCAGCATTTTAAATTCAAACAATTTGACAGAATATTCTCATCAGCATACAACAATAAACAATGAGGTGTCTCAATCTTAATGAATAAAAACATTCATTTTACACTTAACCAATCAACCGTTGACCCAGATGGAAGATTATTATCATTAATGCATCTATCAACCAAACAACATTCACACTTGCATTTGCAAGTGTAGGAAAATAAAACCAACTCCAGCTCCCTTTTGTCACAACAGTACGGTAGAGTGAATGCAACACCATCCCTGCTGCGCCGATTCTCCGGCCAATCTCACACTCCATTGACCCCTCACTCGTGAACAAGACCCCGAGGTACTTGAACATCTTCATCTGGCAAAGTGCAAAACAAAAATACAGCAACATAACTGCAAGTCATATATACAGATGTGTATGTGGCTTTGTAATATATTTTGTATTGGTACTGCAGAGGAAACTTTTTTTTATTGTCTGAAATGCAAAAAAATCCCTTAAAACAGTGTTACTGCATGCATCCAGATTGTTGAGGAGGGGCTGTGCGGCTGCCTGTCTGCAGTGCTGCTGAAGTTGTGTGTTTAACTGGAGGGAAGCAAAGACAGCACCGTTTACATCAATACTGCTGCAAAGGCACATGAAACCCAATACTAAAGTTTAGTATCAATGAATATCAGAGTATCAGTTTTTTGTCAACCTTAGTTGGCACAATGTGGTACCTAATATTTAACCACATCACTGAAAACTGCAGACAGCGTTTGTTTCAAAGAAGCAAGAACTTTGGGATTACACCAGAATGTCATCGTCTAGTGTAGCTAACACGCAAGTCGACAGAGGTCCAGGTCCGGATGGTGCAGCAGGAAAATAAAGCACTTTTTTTCTGGTAGACACTAAACTTTGATTTGAAGAGGACACTTACACTATACCTGTACCTGAATCCTTCATCTCTTCCACCTTAATTCATAAGGCTTTAAAACACAATCTTCATTATCTAAAACACACACACACACACAAAAAACAATGTAAACGTACACTTTCTACAGATCAGTATAATTGTGCTCATTTCCAACCAGTAACAGCAGCTCATGTTGGTGTAAAACCTGTGGTGTATCTGCTGTACAGGAGTTTTACTTTTGTCCATTTGTATAAGTAAGGGGTGTTAAATCAGTTACAATCTAATTAGATCAGGTGTAATATGGCTACTTTACTGTTGTTTTTAAGATTACTACGTGTTTAATCTGTAAATGAAAGCCAGAAAGCCTTCACCTGGTCCAGTTTGCTGATTGAAATTCTTGTCTCACTGGACCATGAACCATCATTTCAGTCTTTTCAGAGTTTAAAAGTAGGAAGTTTCTAGACATCCAACTTCTCACTGATGCAAGGCAATCTTCTAAGGATTTCATGTGAACGAGATTACCAGCAGTTATTGGCATATATAACTGAGTATCATCCACATTGCAGTGAAAGGTAATCCCAAATGCCACAATATGTGCCCAAGGGGTGCTATATAAAGGGAGAAAAAGCAGTGAGGCCTAAGACAGACCCTGAGGAACCCCAAATTTCATGTCACAAAGGTTTGAGGTAGTGTACTGTACAAAACACAGTGAGAACGACTGGTCAAGTATGACGCCAGCCATGCAAGTGGCACTCCAAGTAATCCATTGTAAGCAGAAGATCATTTCACCACTTAAGTGAGAGCCGTTTCTGGTGGAATGATATTTTGTAAAAGCAGACTGCAGCAGCTCAGAGATTATTCTCAGTAAGATAGTCGACAAGCTGCCGTGACACACATCTTTCCAGTATTTAGAGCAAAATGATAGATTTAATATCGGCCGATAGTTTTTCAATACACTAGGGTCAAGTTAGGTTTCTTAAGTAATGGTTTTAATCACTGCATATTTGAAACGTTTAGGAACAGATCCAGAAGTTAAAGAAAGATTAATCATTTCCAGCACAATGGGCCCAAAGATTGGGCCACAGGTCCTTAAACAGTTTTGGTTGGTATAGGATCAAATAAACAGGTTGTGCTTTTTGTTGACGTTACGAGTTTCGTCAGCATGTCTAGAGAGATACCATCAAATTCTGTAATCTAGGTAATACCTCAGTAGTGGCATCCACCTCACAGCAGGGTGTAGTGGCTGGGTTAAGGCATGCTGGATATGTTCAACCTAATGTTATCTATTTCTTCTTCAAAGTAATCCAGGAAATCTTGTGCTGTAAAGGAGAGCGAACTACAGGTGGTTGTCCATGAATAAGTGTTGCCACCGTGTTGAACAAGAACGTTGAGTTATGCTTGTTTTTGCTGATCAAATCAGAGTAATAGGTCCGCTTTGTATCCAATAATGCATGCTTATAGTCTAAGATAGCATCACGCCATGCAAGGTGGAATACTTCTAATTTTGAACGAAGCCATTTCCGTTCTAGACATCTTGCTTTATGCTTGAGGTCACGCAGGTAATCATTGAACCAAGGTGACTGCGATTTGGGGAGCGCGGTTTCAATACAGGTGGTGCAATCATGTCGAGTGTCGTTTTGAGCACTGAGTTTAAACTATCCACAAGTCTGTCTGCTGACTGGGTATTTGTCAAAAGTGAGGCTAAGACATCAGGCAGTCTAGCTTCTAGTTCAGTCTTACAACCCCTGGCAAAATTATGGAATCACCGGCCTCGGAGGATGTTCATTCAGTTGTTTAATTTTGTAAAAAAAAAAAAAGCAGATCACAGACATGACACAAAACTAAAGTCATTTCAAATGGCAACTTTCTGGCTTTAAAGAAACACTATAAGAAATCAGGAAAAAAAATTGTGGCAGTCAGTAACAGTTACTTTTTTAGACCAAGCAGAGGGAAAAAAAAATATGGACTCACTGAATTCTGAGGAATAAATTATGGAATCACCCTGTAAATTTTCATCCTCCAAAACTAACACCTGCATCAAAATCAGATCTGCTCATTAGTCTGCATCTAAAAAGGAGTGATCACACCTTGGAGAGCTGTTGCACCAAGTGGACTGACATGAATCATGGCTCCAACACGAGAGATGTCAATTGAAACAAAGGAGAGGATATAAACTCTTAAAAGAGGGTAAATCAATCACGCAATGTTGCAAAAGATGTTGGTTGTTCACAGTCAGCTGTGTCTAAACTCTGGACCAAATACAAACAACATGGGAAGGTTGTTAAAGGCAAACATACTGGTAGACCAAGGAAGACATCAAAGCGTCAAGACAGAAAACTTAAAGCAATATGTCTCAAAAATCGAAACTGCTCAACAAAACAAATGAGGATGAATGGGAGGAAACTGGAGTCACGTCTGTGACTGAACTGTAAGAAACCGCCTAAAGGAAATGGGAATTTACATACAGAAAAGCTAACGAAAGCCATCATTAACACCTAAACTGAAAAAAACAAGGTTACAATGGGCTAAGGAAAAAGCATCGTGGACTGTGGATGACTGGATGAGGTCATATTCAGTGATTGAATCTCGAATCTGCATTGGGCAAGGGTGATGATGCTGGAACTTTTGTTTGGTACCTTTCCAATGAGATTTATAAAGATGACTGCCTGAAGAGAACATGTAAATTTCCACAGTCATTGATGATATGGGGCTGCATGTCAGGTAAAGGCACTGGGGAGATGGCTGTCATTACATCATCAATAAATGCACAAGTTTACATTGATATTTGGACACTTTTCTTATCCCATCAATTGAAAGGATGTTTGGGGATGATGAAATCATTTTTCAGATGATAATGCATCTGCCATAGAGGCAAAAAACTGTGAAAACATTCCTTGCAAAAAGACACATAGGGTCAATGTCATGGCCTGCAAATTAATCCGGATCTTATCCATTGAAAATCTTTGTGAAAGTTGAAAGAAAATGGTCCATGACAAGGCTCCAACCTGCAAAGCTGATCTGGCAACAGCAATCAGAGAAAGCTGGAGCCAGATTGATGAAAAGTACTGTTTGTCACTCATTAAGTCCCATGCCTCAGAGACTGCAAGCTGTATTAAAAGCCAGAGTGGTGCAACAAAAATACTAGTGATGTGTTGGAGCGTTCTTTTGTTTTCATGGTTCCATAATTTTTTTCCTCAGAATTGAGTGATTCCATATTTTTTCCCTCTGCTTGTCGAAAAAAGTAACCATTACTGACGGCCACAATTTTTTTTCCTGATTTCTTATAGTGTTTCCTAAAGCCAGAAAGTTGCCATTTGAAATGACTTTAGTTTTTGTGTCATGTCCTGTGATCTGCTTTTTTCTACAAAATTAAACAACTGAATGAACATCCTCCGAGGCCGGTGATTCCATAATTTTTGCCAGGAGTTGATGCAGCGCTGTAATGATAAATAAGGTTGTGTTCCACTAAACAACGGCAGTGAAACTGTAAACTTAATAGTGAGTGATCAGAGACCACTGATGTAAGAGACATGATGTCATATTCTGACAGCAATACCACGTGCGAGAACCAGATCCAGGGTATTTCCACTAATGTGCGTCGAATCCTGAATGCATTGCCGAAATCCTAATGCATCCACAATTTCCATAAATGATTTGCAAAGGGGATCAGAAGGCTTATTTATATGAACGTTAAAGTTACCAATGATCAGAATGTTATCTGCTCTCGTTGATAAGTTAGAAATGAATGCACCAAATTCAACTAAGAATTCAGAATATGGGCCAGGAGGCCTATATACAGTGACAAAGTAATACGGCTGATTTTATTCTTCTGACCTTGGCAATGCATAATATCCTGAGCGGAGTGGAGAATCAGATGCTCAAACGAGTTATATTTGTGACCCCCAACTGCTAATAAGCTAACCCTAGATTTATAAATAAGAGCTACACCCCCGCCTTGCTTCGCATCACGAGGGACGTGACTAAATGTATATGCTGGTGGGCAGGCCTCATTTAAGGGGAGGACAGCTGTAGGTTTAAGCCAGGTTTCACATAACCCAATCATATCTAAGTGATGATCAATAATTAAATCATTAATCAACAATGATTTTGAGGACAGTGATCTTATGTTAATGAGACCCAGTCTAAGGACCTCAGTGGGGTTGACAGTTGAGCTGTTTGGGTTTAGGGGTGGTTCCAGAGTGGCATATATAAGATGCCTAGAAGTAGGTTTAGGTTTGAGACATTCCACATGCATTGTAGGTAGCAGACATGAAATCTTTGATATTGCTGGATCTGAGAGATTAATGGGGTTTATACTACATAACTATTCTAATATTTTGAGACATGCATTTTCTATTTTTTGGAGGAGGAGGGATGTATTATTATTGTAATTATTTCAGTTTCAATTGTGAAAGCAAAATAATTGTCTTCATGTGACACCATATATTTTTGATATTGTGTTCATCACTGTGAAATGTCCTCCTTAATCCAGAGACTGTTCATGCAAAAGGTTGCACAAAAGACTGATAGCATGTTTCTGTCTGACCCAAAGGGACACAGACTCTGTTCTGATTCCCTATTCTGATCGGCACCTAACTGCAGCCTTGAGACAAAACATTTTTTGTGGAAATTCGTCTCTCCAGTCGGTTTCCAGATGAAGTCATTTTCAGATAGCTACCAGTATCAGGTTGGGTAGACGAGCGCATGAGACCTTGTGCACGAGCACCATCCTGACGTCTACCTAAGGGTGCACTCTAAGTGCTGATACACACACACACACACACACACACTCAGACACTTGCTGTTCGTTGGTGTCCAAAGCGCTTTGTATAATAAACCTGTTAAATCTGACAGTCAACCTCCTGATTCATCCTTTCACAGGCAGCCAGAGACCACTTGGTCCAAAGTTAAGGATTTTGCCTCCACAACACACACATGCAAAGCCTCCTGCAGACACTGTTAAAACATAAATATTGTTTTTGATTGATGTTTATTAGAGTGGATCATTGAACATGTACGAATTGTATGTAAGACAACAGATCTTAATAATTAATTAAACAACTGCAAATTATGAAGAACAGAAGCCTCATATGGCTGAGAGTATTTTAGCATTGCATTATATTTTTAGTATTACTAACCCTACCCTTAGTGACAATGTTCATCATTAAATTTACTGAATTTTGTGTTCACTGCTGTGGGATTGTGGGGTAAAACCCAGCACTTTGTGTCCACTGGAATTCTCTCGAAGCTCACATTCACCTTCTGTCCATGTCTGTTGTGACAGTAAACTGCACAAGTCTCTGGCATGGTGTATTAGTGGAAAAAAAACAGCAAAACAGAGGAAAACGAGTTGACATGGCTTGTTTACACAGCCAAGTGTATTGTGACCGGCTAAACATGACCTTCGGCTACGTGTGGCAACCGCCTAGTATGTGACCTCTGACGTCATGTGCAAAGTCTCTATAGCTAGTAACTGTATGGGGGGGGGGGGGTAAATAATTAATCAGTTTAAGCATTTTAAGGTACAAATTGTGAATAATTAGGGGCCTGGTTACTTTGAGCAACAGGTGTTGTGTGTGAGATGATTCAGTGCCTCGCTAGCAGTGGCTGCTGTGGGCTTGGTTTGGTCATCTCAACTGTTTGTCCTTTCTCAGCAGTTTATTTCAAATGCATGAGATGAAATGACTTGGTGTACACCTAATTATACCAACAGACCATCAAAGACATCAGTGCTCCTGTATTTCTGCTAAGTGAAATTTTATTATGATTTAGTTTATAGCACCAGATTAACACTAATTAGCAGGTAGCTTTGTAGCATCAGCTCCACAGATTGTGTGATGTTATGAGGCAATATGCAGGTTATACATTTTAATACTCGTACCCAAGCCATCTATTCTGAAAACCTCCGCCCCGTAGACAATAATATGCATTAATTAAACACTCAAACCAAAGTCAGCCTGTAAACCACAGCTTCATTTGCTTGGGAATGGCAAGATGGGGGATTGTTCAAGCTTTGTCTGTCCAACCCATGTCACGCTACTCAAACCCACTTTCAACCTCTTCACCCATTTACAGGTTGACCAGGAGTTAGGAGAAGTCGAACTCCAGAGCGACTCCATTTGAGCTTCAAAACCACTCTTCAGAAAAACAACGGGTGACGTTACAGAGGTTTGTCCATTATAAATGTCCCGTTGCATGTATTGTAAAAGTCATAAGTTGCGATTAGGAATGACATCAGACCCACGTTAAATGCATTCTAACTTATACAACGCTGCAAGTTGGAAAACAAGATGGACACCTTCAAAATGTATAAGTAAGGAGTATAAGAGCTATAAAAATATGTGGCCCACAAATGAGACCTCATAGAAGAGGACAAAAGGTTGACGTGAACATTTATTTCATGAGTAAACACAAGACATACTACATTAAACATTTTTTAAACTGCAATTTACCACATGCAATATTATTCTGTACCCTGCCATAAAATATTATTACTGTGTATGTGGAAGCATACAATTATGAAGCAAAAATGATTAAATGTTTTATAAAAATGCATAGATCAAATACATTAATCACATTTCAGCAGTCTGCACGCGGGCACACACACACAACACACCACACACACACACACACACACACACACACACACACACACACACACACACACACACACACACCTCTTCTGGCCCAGATGGAACAGAGCATTTAATCACTTTAGGGAAGTATTAAGATTTGGAAAATGTGTAAATTCTTAAACATATTTTGCTGAAATCAAAGGACATACTTTTATAGCTCAAGCCAAAAATAGCCAAATTCTAGATAAATAAGTAACAAAAACAAAACTTTACTACAATTCATGTAGTAAATTTACTTCATGTGACAAGGCACCTTTGGTACATAGCAATTATAAACACTCAAGTATGAAACATTATAAAAACTAAAATAATCACCTTTCACTTTCTGATCCAATTTGTTGGATTTGATAGTGAGTCAAACTCCATGTACAAATACATACAAAACTAATCTCACTTATGCACCAGCACAGTTGGCAGTGTCTGCATAATTTTTATTTAGTGCTTCAGTAGTCATTTGGAATGTATCTGAAGAATAACTGAATCTGTATCTCAGAAATGGAAAGGAGTCAAGAAAACCAAAACAAAAACCTGCTTTATATATATATATAAAAAAATAAGCAAATCCAGTGCACATGAGTACATGCGTGTACACAGTATAACTACCACACTAACGTCACTGCCTGACAAAAAGCAGCACCTGTACCATAGTACTGCGATGACATCAACACTGGCTGTTGTGCATTATCTAAAAACCAGAATGCAGGACAAATGAAGTCTTGTGGCGTGCATTTACACTGATCTATGTGAAAACAGATTTTTTTCAGCATTTTGTTTAGACCTCAAGGCTGGTCTCCGTTCTCATCAGGGGTTGACTATGGGTCGATAATTTGGCTTCTTCCTCAACCTGGAAAAGAAAACGTTTAATAAGTTACATGGGGAAGCACATGAGGATTGTTTGTGGTCATTGCAGTGGTACTCAAGTAGTAGTATGGTAGTTGAGTACAGTATTGGGAGCAACTGGCAATGCAGTCATTGAAACTTGCAGTTTGTCTTTCTGTACAAAAACAAGATGTTTGTGAATAGCGAGGAGGTGATGGCAACACATGAGCCAGAAAGTACACACCCTTAACAAAAAGACAATGACTTCTTTTTAGATTGGTCAAATAATTGATGAAGACCTAAGCTTAAAATAAATGCCACATAGATAAAAATAGAAATATCTAATTATTTCTCTTAATTATTTCATGAAAACATTAATCAGACAGCCGGAGCTGTGGCAAAATTTGTATGAGAATAGCTGGTAGTTACAGCTGTATCTTCAGCCTGCCAATGTGAAAAATATAAACCTTTTTGTACTTCAGCTAGTTAACGTTTTGAATACAGAATTATCCAAATAAGGAATACTCGCATGTTGCCTATGGTGATCCACGGGCTGTAGATTGGGTAGTGTTATAAAATAGGTAGCTGACATTTTTAGGGGTGGTAATAAATTATGCAAAGTTTTTAGAATGGCGCGTGAGCCCAAATGTTTTTAGAACATTAGACCTCAATCATTTTTAGAAGAACTCAACCCTTTTATTTCCTGATAATTACCTAATTTTTTAATATTAATTTACTGTCTTAATGTATTTCTAAACTGTTTAGTTCTTGTTGTCATATACACACCATTATTATTATTATTATTATGAGTATTATTTTATTATTATTTCTACTATGTCATTTGATTTTTAAATTGACTACAACGGAAACAAGATGGAAATAATACATGGATGACACTTTCTTGTGTGATCCATGTATTTTTAATGTATTTACAATTATATTATGTATTTGCATTGAACTTATTAAATAAAATCACACACGCACACACAGACCCCACTTCGCTTTTAATATATATTTTCCGCTCCCTGCTAGAATGGCATTTGAGTCCAGAATGTAATTATCAATGTCCATTGTTCAGTGTTGTTCAATAATATCCACAGTTTAGAATATTTGTCCTATCAGTGTTCCGTTTTGGTGGAGTTCATCCTTGACCCAAATACACAAACATACCAAGCAGCAAATGTCACCTCTCCCCAGTTTCTCTGTGATGGCACTCGTACACACGCACACATACACGCACACAGAGGCCACTTGGCTATTAATATAGATTGATTCAGTGGATTCAGTTCATGTTCTTCACGCAGAGTACACTCTCCTTCCTTTGGAGAAGGTACAGAGTTCCTCGGAGTAGACTGAATAGATTTAAAAATTCATTCGTCCCCATGTCTATTAAATTGTTAAACAATAATGTTTAAAATTGGAATTATGCAATATTTATGGTGTTTCTCCTGACTCCTGTCATGTTAATTTGTTATGGATGTGGTTGTGTTTTATCTGTATTGTTTGTTTTCTCTTTTCTTGTAAGGCACCTAGCATGAGTCCAAGACAAATTTCCCTGAGGGGACAATAAAGTGTATCGTATCGTATTAAGAAATGTATATTCAAGCAATGCACAAGGTCTATTAGAAAAGAAACCGACCTTTTTATTTTTTTCAAAAATTATATGGATTTGAATCACGTGTGATTGCGTCAGACAAGCTTGAACCCTCCTGCGCATGTGTGAGTTTTTTCACGCCTGTCGGTTGCGTCATTCGTCTGTGGGCAGGCTTTGAGTGAGCACTGGTCCACCCCCCTCGTCGGAATTCCTTTGTCTGACTTCTTCCTGAGAGACTGGCGCTTTGCTTGATCAAAATTTTTCAGGAACTGTAAGGCACATCCAAGTGTGTTGTGAAAGTGTCGTGACACGGACCCACAACAGGGGGCGTTAATGAACGGACAATGGATAAGCCAAAAGTAACAATTTAATGTTGTGAATTGTACAACGACGTACAGACAATAACAATATGGTGACTGTCAATCATACACCAGGTGACGTGTGGGCAGGCTCGACGATAGAAGACGCCTGGCGAGAGAAAGCCGGGTCCCACACAGCTTCCACTGCCAACGGAGCTGAAGAACACCGGAGCCGCCAAGCCCTGCGCCCCAGGTGGCCGCTGTCTTCAGCAGTCAGACCCGGTACTGCTGGCAGAGAACAGAGACAGTCCTGATGTGAGGTCGCACACTCAGTAATCCCACAGTCTGTACACAATTAGGAGGAGCACCTCCACCTCCAATCACACTCGTGCAGCTCCTGTCTAACCACTTATCGGTGGGGTGTGAAGCGAAGCCGTCGCTGATCACACCAAACGCCAATCCCACAGATAAGGACACACCACAGAAAACGGCTGCAAAGAAGTTCAGATTATTACTCAATGTTTGAGTCAGCAGAGAAAATTACCTGGATGGTAGCTGATTTCTCGGCGGGGAGGTGGAGTTGCAGTCCGGCCTTTATGGTGGTGGTGATGAGTAGTGGATGAGTGACAGCTGGGTTCAATAATAATTTTTCCCCTAAAGTATTATAGGACTAGCAGGCCTCCAGGCTAACCAGAACCCCTACCAGGCTAGAAGGATTTTGTTAGTAATGCCAAGAAAAATATCCAAATATCCATTAATTTGGATGTCAGTAATCATTTAAGCACATCCAGAGCACTTTGATTCTGGAACTGTCTTACACAAGCGATCTTCTGTGGAGTAAAGGTTATTTTTATAGTGGTTTGGCAGCACGGTAATAGTCTTTTTTAGCGTGACCTGACAGCAGCATGATGTTAAACACTCTTGTTGCTGTCTGCATCAGTAAAGTCAGACTTTTCAAGAGAAGGTGTCAGAATCTGACATCTACAGTACCTCCCAGTTTGACTAGCAAAAATCAAAACAAAATCAAAAACAGTCAAACATCAGCTGGACAACATAAAAAAGTTGAACATTAAGCTCCACCTCTACGTGTGCACTGCACTTTTTTTTTCATTAAATACTCTCACCCCTGCCCATTCTCCACGTAATGTGGACTTGCATCAGAAAGGGAATCCGGCGTAAAACTGCCAAAATCAACATGCAGATCCACCTTGGATATGTTGTGCTGAGCCTGAGTGCAAAACAAGGGAGCAGCTGAAGGTACGTACTCTCTCACTGTGCTGACAAAGCTCCTCAATAATCCTGTTTCACACCATAAATCTATGCTGCTAAAGCTAAAGTGGCACTAAAAAACCCCACATAAAACTGATTCTTAACATGGTCTAAGCGATGGTTTGTGAAACACTACGTCTGCTGTTGCAGTGCATGAATGAGGGTTACTAACTGGTGCTCAGTGGGCCACACTGGCTTAGTCTCATGCTTTAACCAGGTGTCTGGTTAAGTTCAGGCGCAAAACCCTGTCAATGCCACGCCCGCGGAAAATGTGATAACCATTGCAAGTGAAAGCTTACCGAGGCTCGTATCCGATAACAAAATCAATTCTGCTGCAACACCCCATAAATCCTATGGTAAATGCAAGTCAAGATGTGGTTTGTATGCAGAACCTTGTAAGCGCCATCCCAGTTTGTGTGCAAAATCACATAGTGAACAATGCATCACTCACTGGTATGTATCTCGGTCACGTGACGCAAGGATTGCGGTGCCCATGAGAGCTTCTCTAATGCTGCATTTACACATAACGACGGCACATCACAAATGCCACGAAGTATACATTCTTGGCTGCTGATCACGAATGTGATGATTTGTGGCAGAGGTGTCAGGTGTCCCCAGGAACTGCTGCAACCTGTTACCACGCATTATGATTAATGTAACATGGTGGAGCATTATCAGGAACCATTACGCACAGTCAAGAATAATGTTCCACGCTGTTGTGCACTATTGTTCTGTCACATTGTGAATGAGGCGAATTGTCTCCACAACCCCATATTCATCCATCAGCTGATGAACAATTCAGATCGCTCCAGTTTGCTCCTTTAAATCCACACCAGAAGAACTTTGTGACTGCATGCTTAGTTGGGCACAGAAAGGATGAGGAGACAGAGAGAGTCAGATGTGTGGCTTCACGCGGCTCTCGTCTCGCTCGTTTTCCCAAACATCAGGCACATGCAGCAGGTGGAACACCTGCAGGAGCGCGCTGAGGAGCACTGGAACGAAACTTTTAGCCTACTTCGCATCACTGTCCTTCAGCATACTGCAGCGATGAAACTGAATACGGTGCAGCAGGGTTTAATTGTGCACACATCAGAGAAGAACGCTGTCACGCTCTAATAAGGATCACCACTAGTCAAGACCAATCAACACGCTCAGTTGCGACCTCCACAACATGAGGCGAAATGACGGTGGTGTGTGACATTCAATGACAATTTAGCATATCCATAAATATTGTAGCAGATATAAGTTAAAACAATATTTAATTAAATCTGAAATTTAATTAAATAACTCAAAAGGGGTACCACCTATATACAGCAGGAACATAATCATGTTATGATCAATATTAATCAGTCTTTGATCTGAAAGTCAAAAGTTCTGGATACAATTGATTACCTGTCTTCAACTGGACACAAGACAACACAACTGCCATAAGATTTACACATTTATTTACATATATACATGTACAAACACGTCACTGAGATTTTGAGAATATGAATAATGACTCGGCGTTTCATTACTGAGATGATCTGTTGATGATGAGATGTGAAACGCAAGAGAAATGAAAGAACTAAATATAGCCCTAAATATAGAAATTAATAGAAATAAACCTGGTTGGAATTTAGTGGTGAATTTTGGGTTCAGACGTTATTGTATTTATTATTAAGAAAATTAACAAAGAAAACCACTTTGCATCACTGACAACAAAGACCACTGGAACACTTGACGGTTAACTAATTTGGGTCCTTTGGATCAAGTAGAGTGAAGTGGTCCAGTTTCCTGATCAGCCATTGCTGGCCTTGTTTGACCTGCATCGGGTTAACCCACTGGGTCTCCCAAATGACTACAGGTGTGCAGACTGCTTTGTTGGTTTCACAGCAGGACCGAATGTGATGGTTCGGTGGTTCCATAGAAGTTGGGTTTACTGAGTGACCCAGGATAAAAGTTACAGTGTTTGCTGTCAA
Source organism: Thalassophryne amazonica (assembly GCF_902500255.1). NCBI lineage: Eukaryota > Metazoa > Chordata > Actinopteri > Batrachoidiformes > Batrachoididae > Thalassophryne > Thalassophryne amazonica. The sequence goes on from NC_047104.1 coordinate 73,806,496, forward strand.
AAAAGCTCCAGCAGCTTCAAAACCTGTGGAAAATTAATGTGAAGCCTTTGTAAAAATTTATAAAAAGTTCAAGGCTTGGCAAAGACAGCTGTGGAGAAAAATTAGTTAACAAAAACACTTTTGGCACTGAGCAGAAAATGAAGAAATTGGAGAAATTTGCTCTTAGTTTGAAAAACCCAGCTAGGAAATTGTCTTCAAAATGCAGAGAAGTTGATTCATGCCTTAAAATGATTAAACTAGTGCATCAAACAACAAAAGTTATGGAACAAGAAGAAACACAATGAAACAAAAGAAAAAATTAAACAAAAGCCACAAGCTCAGACTAAGGACTTAGAAAATGAAAATGTTCAGAGAAGAGCATGGAAGCATTGAAGAGAGTGTTAGAGCGTGGAAGAGAGGAAGAGTGGAAGGGATCGGAAGAATGTTCCTTTGTTTTAGAGCATTTTAAAGAGACTAAGCACATGGTCATAAGCTCTGCCCACTTAGCCTCAGATTTCTCACAAAGTTATTTGAAAAACACACCAGATACAATAAATGACACATACCTTCTTTCTTCTTTGGCTAATAAAATATAAGCTGACTGAGTTTCCTAAACCCATCCTAGAAAAGGGAAGGGATTAGCAGAAACGCTGTTTTCACCATGACAATTCATTAATAATTTGACAAAAACATTTAAACATGCATCAAGAGTTATAAAAGGAATAATCATAATATCACACGAAAGAAATGTGTAACAGATAAACTGGAATATAAATTTTGTCTTTGGTTAACTATAACAACAGGAAAAGAAACTACAATTCTCTCTTTTGTTAAAAGAAAGTATATTTGAATACTGAAGAGTCTGTGTCCTTCCTCATGGTGGTACTGTGGTTCCATCCCAATGTTGGTCATTTTTATGACCTTTGATCTTTTGTCATCTGGCTGGTTGGGATTCTAGGTTTACTGAGCTGTTATCTGTAGGGAGAATCCTGTTGGTGTCTGGGTGTTTTTGAATTGGACTGGTTTCATTAAACTGTTAAATAAATTCAGTTCTGATGTTATCATTGAGTCAGTGTCTCGAGAGTCAGTTCTTTGTTAAAAGTGGAAAATTAAGGGAACTTTTGATTCTGTAAAGATATGTCTGTGGCCATATTTGCTACAATATATGTTTGTGCCCATGCAGTTGGTGCTGTGCTTAGTGAAGCTGAAACAAAGGTTGTCTTTGGGCATGAGAAAAGTAGGGTTTTTTTAAAAACCACCAATGACCAAGCTTTGCAGGACTGTGGCAGGATTACAAATATAATGAGCACATCACTTAATTTTAGCGTTGCAATTCTGAGCACCTCATTTTTCCAAGCAACGCACCTCAGGATTTGGGGGGTTTTGGTGAGTACCACCAGGCCTAAACACTGGATAAAATTGCCAAATTAAAACAGAGTGCAGGCCCATTTATAAACCTTGTCAAAATCCATCTTGTTTTCAACAGGGGTAATTTAATATGCCCATTTTAAACAGACTAAGGCAGAAATACTTTGTGTCTATCATTCAGTGGTCTTCTAAAAATAAACTGCAGTTGTACAATAGCTAAAACATGTCTGAATACAGATTAGCATGGGCACTGGGACTGGGACTCAACTGCACATAAATGAAACACACTGCAAAGAAGCATACAGTAGCTGTCCAAATTTGAATTTCCCCTTAAAACTGTACAACTGCCACACCCTGGCATCTGCAGCTCTCAACACAGTATTGTGTAATTTGTCTGTGGTAATTAGAAACACTTGGTGCCATCTGGTAATTGCAATCTGCTGATTGGATAACACCTTACTGTGTGCTCCGTTTCTCTCTCCAGGGAGTAACAAAAGAGCAGCTGAGAGGTAACATGACACAGACAGATAATGTGTATCTATCATTGCCCTCAGACAATGTGTAACTCACGTACTCCTTAAAACCTCTGTCCTTACTGTAAAAATATTTCTTTGCGTGGCTCAATCAACAAACAGAATAGCTTTTTTCTATTGTTGCTCAAGTAAACAGCATCTGTCTGACAGCCAGCGCTCATGTTAAAAGATGAGGAAGGCCTCTGTCTTTGTCTGCACAGAGGGTCAGGATGCAGCTGCAGCAAAAGCGAGGCTGACATACCGCTAACACCTGCTTTTTTGACAGAAAACAATACTTCTGCCAGTCAGTGTAGGAGCCACTTTCCCAAAACTGCCCTGTGAGTCAATCCATATGATATCACTGACCATTTCAGATTTGCTTCATACTTTATTGCACCACACTTGTAGAGTGCAAACCTCCACCACCAGTTTTCAGTTCCACAAAATTTTACCTTGGAAAAAATGTTCAAGTTCAAAGTCCTGTTAGTGGCTTTTCATTACCTAAATCAGTTGTGATCAAATGTCAGGAGTATGTATTTAGTTCATGCACTTGAATCCAAGTTTTGTGGCATTGTCAAGGGTTTTTTTTTTTCAAATGTTCTGGTTTCTGAATTCTTTTTCAGATCATTTTCACAGAACATTGGTTATCTCTGCTATACACAATTTATCATTGCTTTTTGGCACTTGGTTTCTGACTGATAACTGGAAAGCCACGTTCACACCGGGCGCGACGCAACGCCACAAATTGACAACGGACGCGCCACCATCGCCCGGTGTGTCGCTCTGCTTTCGTTGCGAAAATTCACCCCAGTGTGTCATCAAATAGGAGGAGCTTCCTCGCTCTTCCCCCAAACACTGTCATAATTGTGAAATAAAGGACAAAAGAGACATAAGTCCTGCTCACAGGCTGGCTACCAGAGACAGGACATGTTAACATCCAACTCAGTCAAACTCCAGACATCTCCAAGTCACTACATATCCAGTCCTTGATTGGTCATCGCAGTGCGACAAGACGAAAAAGTTCAGATTTTTCTACTTGGGGAGGAGGGCAACGCGACGCGATATCGCGCCACAAACGCGTCAATGGCTCAAATGGCTCAAAATCGCTTCATTCGTGCCCATCATGTCGTGTTGCATGGCTTCTCGCCACAACATGTCCTTCCATAGGGATTACATGACAACCTGTCGCTCACATCGCGCCGGTGTGAACGCAGCTGAAGACAGAAAAACAGGCATAAAACTGGAACCTCCATCCGATTTTGGTGGTGTAGATAAATCCATAACAATAATAATCATTTATTCAAATTGTGGATGCATTAGGATTTCGGCAATGCATTCAGGATTTGACACACATTAGTGGAAATACCTGGATTTGCTTCTTGCATGTGATATTGCTGTCACAAATATTGACATCATGCCTCTCGCAGGGGTGGTCTCGGATCGCTCAGTATAAGGTTTACTGTTTCACTGCCGTGTTAGTGGAACAACAACCTTATTTATCACTGTGGCGACGCATCAACTCCTCAACTACGACTGAACTCGAAGCTAGACTGCCTGATATCTTAGCTTCACATTTGGAAAATGCCCAATCAATAGACAGTCTTGTGGATAGTTAAACTCAGCGCTCAAAACTACACCCAACATGATTGCGCCACCTTTTATTAAAACCACGGCCCCCCCCAAAACACAGTGACCTTGGTTCAATGATTACTTGCGTGACCTCAAGCATAAGGCTAGAGGTCAAGAACGGAAATGGCGTAGTTCAAAATTAGAAGTATTCCACCTCACGTGGTGTGATGCTATCTTAGACTATAGTAGAGAAGCTTGAATCTTCGACTGGACTGGGTTGCTTGACGCAAGGACGTTTTGCTTCAAATCGCAGAAGCTTCATCAGCTAAAATTCTTGCTCTGTAGTCTGACTTCTGTCTTGACTCTTGTACCTTGTATCTTGGACTCTTGTATCTTAGACTATAAGCATGCACTACTGGCTACAAAGCAGACCTATTAGTCTGATTTAATCACAAAACAAGCATAACTCAAAGTTCTTGTTCAACATGGTGCAACGCCTATTCAGGGACAACTATCTGTAAGTCACTCTCCTTTAGTACCACAAAGATTTCTTGGATTACTCTGAGAAGAAAATATATGACATCAGGTTAAACATATCCCAGCATGCCTTAACCCAGCTACTACACCCTACTATTGAGATGGGTGCCATCACTGAGGTTTTATCTAGATTTACAGAATTTGAGAGTATCTCACCAGGCATGCTGACGAAACTCGTAATGTCAACAAAAAAGCACAACCTGTCTATTTGATCCTATGTGGTCCACTCTTGAGCCGACTGTACTGGAAATTATTCATCTTTCTTTAACTTCTGGATCTGTTCCTAAATGTTTCAAATCTGCAGTGATTAACCATTACTTAAGAAACCTAATCTTGACTCTAGTGTACTGAAAAACTATCAGCCAATATCAAACCTATCATTTTGCTCTAAAATTCTGGAAAAGGTGGTTTCACGGCAGCTCATGGACCACATTACTGAGAATAATCTTTTTGAGCCACTGCGTCTGCTTTTAGAAAATATCATTCCACAGAGACAGCTCTCACTAAAATGGTGAATGATCTTCTGCTTGCAATGGATTTGGACACCACTACAGTTCTGGTGCTGTTAGGATCTTAGTGCGGCATTTGATACCATGGATCATCATATTCTACTCGATAGGCTGCGGTATCATTTTGGGATTACTGGGAATGCACTTGCATGGTTGACATCATATCTGACCAGTCATTCTCACTGTGTTTTTTACAAAAACACTTCCTCTAACCTTAGTGACATGAAATTTGGGGTTCCACGGGGTCTGCCTTAGGCCCCCTGCTTTTCTCCCTTGGTATAGCACCCCTTGGGCACATTTTGCTGCATTTTGGGATTACCATTCATGCTCTGCTGATGATACTCAGTTATACATGCTGATAACCACTGGTAATCTCATCCACATAAAATCCATAGAAGATTGCCTTGCATCAAGGAAAAGCTGGATGTCTAGCAGTTTCCTACTTTTAAATTCTGATAAGACTGAAATCATGGTTCTTGGTCCAGTGAGACATCAACATCAATTTCACCAGATAACGCTTAGCCTAGGCTTGTGTGTCATACATCACACTGACAGGTGAGGAACTTTGGGGTAATTTTTGATCCTACGTTGTCTTTTGACCTCCACTAATTCATAGCTTTTGTCTCTTCTAGATTGGACTACTGTAATGTTCTATTTCTGGTTTTCCGCAGTCCAGCATTATGGGGTCTCCAACTGGTTCAAAATACTGCTGCCAGACTTCTGACAGGAAGCACAAAGTTTGACCACATTACACCCATTTTGGCATCTCTTCACTGGCTTCCTGTCCCTGTAAGATCAGATTTTAAGGTTCTGCTACTAACCTATAAAACTTTTCACGGCCCGGGCTTTACCTTTCTCATGGCGCAGGACTACTTTGAGTTTGGTCTGTTGCAGGTTTCTTTCTCAAATAATCAGAGGGAGTTTTTCTATCATTGTCGCCTGTGTGCTTGCTCTGGGGTTGGTAAGGTTAGACCTTATTTGTGTGAAGCACCTTGAGGCAACTTTGTTGTGTTTTGGCGCTATATAAATGAAATAATTTGAAATTGAAATAACTTTTGAACTATTAAAAGCTAGTACATGAAATTTTCAGGAATTGATATTAGTACATATGTTTTTTTATTTTATGGCTGTGACACTACGTGCCCTCTGATTGGGCTGATTATTGGTCGGATATTTTCCCATATCAGACCGGTTTCCAGGACAATCAGTCCAAAATGCGTATTTTCTTTACAAACCAGAAGCTAAAACACGATTAGAAAAGCAAGTTGAACATGAACGTACTCCATAAATATCTAAACAGCATCTGAAAAAACACACAGACTCAAAGCTTGCCAGCTAACGACTGGACCAACCATCTGTTAGCAAGTTGCTGCTCTGCTCCGGTGTTCTGTTGGGACAACAGCCATCAGCTCGGAGATGAGCCGCTGGTCAGCTCGGCTTCAGAGCTCTGAAGTGAGCAGAGGAGGTGAAGTAGTTTTTTTGTTTTTTTGGAGGTGAACTTCACCTCCGCTGCTGAAGCGAATGGATTCACTTCCATTCTATGAGCTTCTGTCTACAAGCTGACAGCAGACTTTCATATTCGGTTGTTCGCGTGTTTATATATATATATATAATAATATATATATATTATACTGTTCTATATTGTTCATCTGTCCTACTGTATTGAAATATGGGGAAATGCCTGCAAAGACATTTACACATTCACTTTTCATTTTACAGAAAAGAGCAATAAGGTTAATTAGTCGGAGGCATTATAGAGAACACATATATAAATATATATATATATATAGAGATATATATAATAGCCATATAATAAATGAATAAACAAATTATTAACCTTACTTGCTTGGTCTGTACGGGAATATCAGACCTCTGTGTTTTCGCATGGACCTCGTTAACGCTCATGCTACTTACACCTATGTCTGATATTTTCCCATACAGACCTCACAGTCGGTTAATAATCCTTTAATACATGGAAAATGACCAGTTTATACTGTGTTGAAATATGTGGTGGAAAAAAAGCGTGTTTGTGTTTGAAGCATTTATGGCCTTTTGTATGTCCACATTTCAGCGTGTCAGATCTTTCAAATTCTGATATTCATTTGTCATATTGAAGTACTGGTTTGGTAACAAAATAAGTAATATCCGTTATCAAGTTGTTCACCAATCAATATATAACACCACTCCGATTTGTGTCGTGGTGTTTTAGACTCCACGTCGTGCATTCAAACCGTATAATGCACGGCTTCTCGTTGTTTAATCCTTACTTATACTACTGGAAAGAGCATGCCTTAATTATCAAATGCACAAAATATGAAGTTGGTATCTTGAAACAATATTTATTAAGGTATCAAACGTGATATGTTTTACTGTGGAGGAACAATTCTTCAGCTTCATCAGTATGTTCTTGAACCCCAAGCAGATTATTTGATCAAAATAAATAAATAAAATAGTGGGTTATTTTGCAGATTTATAATATTATTTCTATAATTAATATGTTATTACTTATTACTAATTATTTATTAGTTAACTTGTTTGTGTCTGCTTGCTAATGCTGCGCTTGTATTATAAATAAATAAATAATGGCCAGATTAAATCAATTTGCTTCTTGTTGTATAAAGCAGTATCACAACGTTTCAAAAATAAATGTGACTGAGAGTGTGACCTATGTAAGGCTTTTTCCTCATCATGACGCATTTCTCAACAGATGTGACTAACCTTTGGTGCGACTTCTAGTCCGGAAAATAAGGTATTTCTTCATGCACATCTTCACTGTGTGTTCTACCACTGCATGATGTTTTACTGAAATCCACCAGCCAGTTGTAAACAGTTGTGCTTACAAACTCACACCACACACACACACACACACACACACACACACACACCACACACACACACACACAACACACACACACACACACACACACACACACACACACACACACACACACACACACACACACACACACAGGGTGCTTCTGATATACCCACAACCTTTATTTGCAGGAGGTTTGCAGGGGGCCTTCAGCCTGGAGGTGCAACTACATCTCAACACCACAACACCATGTCACACCTGCTATTGTGGCTGTTGCAGTGTCGCACAAACCAGACAGCTTCACACTGAACAACTAATTTTGCAGGAACTTGGACTGAGAAACTGAATGATTTGTTGATGCAGGACAACTGAAGTTTACGAATATGAAAACTGACTGTGCAACAATAATGTGTATTTTCAGAAGATTCTGTGATGCACAACACAATGTTTGCAGCATTTTGCACTTGGACATTTTTCTCTGCTGTTTTTTTTTTTTGAAACAACAGAAATTCATCTCCATCATGTACTGGTCTCCATGTGTTTTGACATACACATAGTCAACCTACCTCCATGGCCAGTGCTGCTGTTTGCTGGTCGTAGTGTTGAGTATATTGGGCATGAAGGTGGTGTTGTAAGGCAGATCCTGGCACATTCTCAGTCTGATGGGCTCACAGCTAAACTCGCTGTGGCTTTCTACTGACTCCATATGAATGGACAGAGTTGGAGAAATCAAGGCGATGAAGAGGCAGAAGGTGCACGCAGGATCTGGTCGTCTGCGGCAGACTGCCGTCGTATTTGGGAGCAAGTCTTTCATGAGTCCTCTTCCAAAAGGGGCTCGCATTTTAAACCGTTGGACATTTCTCCAGAGCAGCTCAGCTGGATGGTGACGCCATCAGTAACCAGGTCACCATCGTAGCATCAAACGATCCATTGTTGCCGCACCAGGAACTGGGATTGTTTCAAGGTCTCCTAACTTTAGAAAGACCAGAGTCCATTTTTTATTGGCCGTACAGTAGGATAACTTGTCCACAACAGTCAGGAAGACACATTATCCACATATAAAAGTACTTTTAAAGATGCCAACTGAGCTGCTTGCCCTTCAAAGAAACCCCTCTAGAGTTCCTCCTGGTTCCATGTCCATGGTGCCAGCATGTCCCTGAGATACCAGCTCCACTTTCACCCTTCACTCTTTCTCTGGCTGTCTTTATTGTCTCCTGTCTCCAGCGATGATTCAGAGGACGCGGCAGAGATCAAATCTAGATCATCTCACTGTCCTTTAGGCAAACGTTCCAGAAGAAGGAAATAAATCCTGTCAAATCTCACTCTGGGTGGAGAAGTTGAAGTAAAACCTGCAGGTTTAAAAATACAAAGAAGAAAAAAAATAAGACAACAATCAGATCAAAGTTGGTCATGTCTTTGATCAGCCACACCCAAAGACACTTATCAAAATATACACCAGCTCTTTAGGTTTTTACTTGAGTATTTTAGTCGTGACCAGTGTCAGATGATCTCAAAGTGTTTTGGTCAAAGTTGTTCTTAGACAGATGTTCCAGGTTTGATACACACCTTGATGTGAGGGAACTTACCATTTTTTCGCAACAATCCTTTTTTTTTCCCCCCTATTGACTGCTCGAAAAAAATAATATAAAAATCACTGGAACATTCTTGGTTTTGTCCAGCTTTTTATTGCCTCCTCCTGCGTCAGGCTGCACTCAAACACGAGGATGGCGCTATAATTTGCGCTTTTTATTCTGGATCCATCATATCCTCATTTCTCTGGCCAGATCAAAGACTGGACTTTTTAAAATTTCTTTGTAAACAGACCCGTCAGGTGTAACATTTTAAATGCCTTTACAGTCCCAAACAGGAGTCACACGCACGTTTATATCACGAGCACCGCGCGTTTGTCGCCGCAGTGTCTCCGGTGCGCGTCCACGATCCGTGCAAAGCCTTTTCCCTCATTAAACCCTGCAGGAGCTCTTAAAGGTTTTACCTCGTAAGGATGAAGCCCTCCTTTGCTCCGTGCGCCGCGGCTCTTCGGTTCTTTCTTGACGGTTTACAGCTGCAGCACGCACATCGTGAGCGCGCATTCTGCGTGAGCGCGCACAGAAATCCATCCTTGCTACTGGACGAGGTTTGTGTTCGTGAGCTGTGCACGAATGTTTTCGAGAGTATCTATCTATCGACTTTATGTTGCGGCTTCATCTATACAGAAACGAATATTCCCTAAACACTATAAAATCTACTTTAAAATATAATAGACAAAATTAAAATAAATTACAGCATAATTAATTAAAATACATTACAAGTAAATGATTACAACATAATTAATTTGGAATATTTAATTATAAATATGAAAACAATATAGTTTTTTTTAAATTGCTAAAACACAATTTTGCAAACTAGTTGGTTTTTTATCAAAATACTTAACACAATTCACAAAACCACACACACAAACTGCAAAAATATCTCCTATAGCCTGCAAAATGTAGCACTGCAACCAAAACTGCATAATAGCATTGTCAAGCACCAAGTGGCACACACGTCATGCATAATATTCTGTTAGACCTCAGTGCTGCTTTTGATACTGTTGACCATAAAATTTTATTACAGAGATTAGAGCATGCCATAGGTATTAAAGGCACTGCGCTGCGGTGGTTTGAATCATATTTGTCTAATAGATTACAATTGTTCATGTAAATGGGGAATCTTCTTCACAGACTAAAGTTAATTATGGAGTTCCACAAGGTTCTGTGCTAGGACCAATTTTATTCACTTTATACATGCTTCCCTTAGGCAGTATTATTAGATGGTATTGCTTAAATTTTCATTGTTACGCAGATGATACCCAGCTTTATCTATCCATGAAGCCAGAGGACACACACCAATTAGCTAAACTGCAGGATTGTCTTACAGACATAAGACATGGATGACCTCTAATTTCCTGCTTTTAAACTCAGATAAAACTAAAGTTATTGTACTTGGCCCCACAAATCTTAGAAACATGGTGTCTAACCAGATCCTTACTCTGGATGGCATTACCCTGACCTCTAGTAATATTGTGAGAAATCTTGGAGTCATTTTTGATCAGGATATGTCATTCAAAGCGCATATTAAACAAATATGTAGGACTGCTTTTTTGCATTTACGCAATATCTCTAAAATCAGAAAGGTCTTGTCTCAGAGTGATGCTGAAAAACTAATTCATGCATTTATTTCCTCTAGGCTGGACTATTGTAATTCATTATTATCAGGTTGTCCTAAAAGTTCCCTGAAAAGCCTTCAGTTAATTCAAAATGATGCAGCTAGAGTTGTTATGTGTCGGACGCAGCTCGGAGAACCAACCAGCGTTTGAAGGACCCAGTATGAAATAAGCAGAGCACGGTTCAAAGGCTAACTGAATTTAATACATAACAGTGATAATATAACAAAAAGGTGCGGTCTGGCGTGGTGCGCTCCCAGCAGCGCTAACGGTCCGGAGCCAGAAGCTGTTTTGGACCCAAGGACCCCGCCGACACCCCCCAGGTGGCCGCAACAACCGAGTCTGTGAAAGAAGGAACCATTATGTGTGTCCACACTCTACACACAGAACACTTAAAGGTGTACAAACAGCAAACACTTCCTGGCTTGATTACTGATCAGCTTCCCAACCTGCAGGCATGGAACATCCAGTTCACAAAACTCCACTGCAGTGGAAGCTGATACATGACTAACAAACAGCTCAATACAATAAGGTGTGAGGGACACCACATTTACTGACTGTATAACTGTTAGTCACAAAATCTAACGTACCTCAGGAAGTGTGCTGACGAGCGTGAGACCTCACCCCCTCCTCTTTCACAGACTGTGCATCAAACCTGGACGTTCTCAGCATCCGCTGCTGATGAGATGGCTCCCGAGACGACGATCTCACCCGTCTGGTCACAAGGTCGAGTCTCTGGCAAATACACACTGTGCACTCCAGTCTTAAATGCCAACATGTTCCAATCCATCCAGATGCACCACAGCTGTGAGTCCTGACGAGTCGCAGGTGATCAGGGTGAGGTCCTGACAGCCTCAGCAACACAGCCACTCAGTCCCAAACGCAAGCCACCTGGGAGGAAAACCAAAAAACAGAAACAAACCGGCAGCCAGGCCCCCCCAGCCATATAACAAGAGTACTGACGGGGACTAGAAGGAGAGAGCATATCTCACCCATATTGGCCTCTCTTCATTGGCTTCCGGTTAATTCTAGAATAGAATTTAAAATTCTTCTTCTTACTTATAAGGTTTTGAATAATCAGGTCCCATCTTATCTTAGGGACCTCGTAGTACCATATCACCCCAATAGAGCGCTTCGCTCTCAGACTGCAGGCTTACTTGTAGTTCCTAGGGTTTGTAAGAGTAGAATGGGAGGCAGATCCTTCAGCTTTCAGGCTCCTCTCCTGTGGAACCAGCTCCCAATTCAGATCAGGGAGACAGACACCCTCTCTACTTTTAAGATTAGGCTTAAAACTTTCCTTTTTGCTAAAGCTTATAGTTAGGGCTGGATCAGGTGACCCTGAACCATCCCTTAGTTATGCTGCTCCCCTCCACAGCATGTCTTTTTCCTGGTTCTCTCCCTCAGCCCCAACCAGTCCCAGCAGAAGACTGCCCCTCCCTGAGCCTGGTTCTGCTGGAGGTTTCTTCCTGTTAAAAGGGAGTTTTTCCTTCCCACTGGAGCCAAGTGCTTGCTCACAGGGGGTCGTTTTGACCGTTGGGGTTTTACATAATTATTGTATGGCCTTGCCTTACAATATAAAGCACGTTGGGGCAACTGTTTGTTGTGATTTGGCGCTATATAAAAAAATTGATTGATTGATTGATTGATTGATAATACCAGATTTTTGTCTAACCAACTACACACTGTTGGGCATAATGGCCACAATACTAAAATAGTTCAACTTGTAGTAAATTCTTTAGATTGTTCACATACACAGAAATATTTGCAGATACACACATGCTGTTGAAACATTTTTCCCCAAACAGGACAGTGCAACATATGCACAGCAGATATATTTACACTGGAATGGGCAAAAATATGGTCACAGAAAAAATAAAAACAGTAAACTGAAAAAGAAAACTGCAGAAAAAAATATAGGCAACAAAAAATTAATTAGGCAGCATCTTGCGGCACAGCTGGGTCTGGCCACAACGGCTGTCCACATCACAGGCAATATCTTCCCTGGCCAGACATCGAGGGAAGAAGCACCTTGAGTGCCTTATCCATCCCTGAATCACACCCACATCAATTTCATCACATGCCTCTTCCACAGCCTGCACTAAAGGAATGCGCACATAGGGCTGCTGGTCATATACCTTCCACCGCCATGCTGAAAAGAACGCTTCTATAGGGTTCAGAAATGGTGAGTATGCTGGGAGGTATTGCGAAGGAATGAGTGGGTGGTCAGTAAACCAATTTTGGACTGGGGCTACATGATGAAAGTTCATGTTGTCCCATACTACAACATACTGGTTTCTTTGATGGTCTGCATCATTCATACACTCTGGTGGTATGAGAATGTTGTGAAGTCTATCCATAAATGTGAGAATGTGGGCTGTGTGGTATGGTCCAAGGTTGGCATGACGGTTGTCGGGTTTATAATACTGTACCTTTGATAAGAGGAAGAGACAACCAGGCAATAAAACAAGTGAGAGATAGAATTCAATTTAAGCTCGCGAGGAGTGCAGTCAGGCTGTACACCAAAGCTACACTAAAGTCTGGCCTGCGCTCCCGCTCTTTTATTTAGGACTTCCCTACATACATGGGCGGTACAGCTCCTGAGGGGAAGAGTGATAGCGCGTGAGCTGTTGCCGCAGAACTGCTGATTGCACAATACATTCAGGATGTTCAGAACCTTTTTAATCTTGGGCTCGGTTAAGATGTGTTTAAGACATCTAACGATTAATCACACTTCTTCTGACAAAAGGACTGATGTATCACAATCACACTGTGGTTGGAACATTCAATTCTCTATTCTTTATCTTACTGCTCAGCTTCGGCTGCGTCCTGCATGAGTCATCTTCACATGTCCTAAAAAGAGCTTAGCGTGCACACAGAGATACCACAACTTGCAGAAACACGTCATGTCACATATCTTAAGTAACCTTCACCCATCACATCAGTACAATACACTTTATCAGAGCAGAGAGAACTACATTCTACCAGAGCAGAGAACACAAAACATGCATGATAAAATAAAACAGTGTATCTACAGAATAACTCCAACAACGGTGGAGGACACCATGCGTATTGGAGTTGGCAGCGCACATTGTGATGTTCCAACCACGTTGGCCAGGAACATCTATAATGGCTCTGTGGCCAATGATGTTTCTTCCCCTTCTTCTGGTCTTTGCTAGGTTGAAGCCAGCCTCATCTATGAAGATGAACTCATGTGGGATTGCATGAGCATCCATTTCCAGTACTCCCTGAAAACAAATAACAAAAAGTCAATATGGTTTTATCCAGTACACTGGAAAACATGATGTGTGTAGTGTACTGCAGTCAATACTGTACTTACATCCACGTATGCATGTCTGAGCTCTTTGTTTCTTTTAGTGTTTCTCTCAAGAGGCACCTTATAAAGTTGTTTCAGTCTGATTTGGTTTCACTTGAGAATGCGAGCCAGTGTGGACAGACTGACGTGTTGAATGTTGTTGAATTGGTGTTGTCTGGATGATGTGGCTTTGAAATTCATGTAATCGATTCATTATTTTCCAAAAACCAAGTTTACAATGGCAGCTTCCTGTACACCGGTGAAATTTGCCCCTTCCTCCACCATGGTTGCGTCTCTCAGTTCCTTTAGAAAACAAAACAAACAAACAAAACAATGTATAGGGCTTGGCACAATGAGCCTAAAGATATTTCCCCCACAGTAGAGTAAATTGTACAAGAAACTTGTACAGTTAGTGCATGACATCAGCCATTCATTAAGTAAACAAGGTCACCCAACTGAAAGACTATGACATCGGGTGTACTACATAGTGTGAAAGAAATTTTGGTTACATAGAGTTGTGCTCAAAAGTTTACATACCCTGGCAGAATTTTTGCTTTTTTGGCCATTTTTCAGAGAATATGAATGACAACACAAAACTTTTTTTTTACTCATGGTTAGTGGTTGGGTGAAGCCATTATTGTCAAACAGCTGTTTCCTCTTTTTAAATCAAAATGACAAGAGAAACTACCCAAATGACCTTGATCCAAAGTTTACATAGTCCTTTTCTTAATACCGTGTATGCCCCTTTAACATCAACGACAGCTTGGAGTCTTTTGTGGTAGTTGTGGACAAGGCTCTCTGATGTAAATCTGCCACGAATGTGTCTTGGACTTTATTTACATTAATTACAAAGAAATACAAACAGTATGACACTTTATGGTAAATTTGCATGGAGTAGACAGTTCTCAAAAACTGAGTGACTGTGCAAGAAGTAGAAGAGTGAGGAAAGCCAAGACACCTAGACAACCCAGGAGAAGTTATTGTAGGCTTATGTGGCTGTGATTGGAGAAATTGTGCACAATTGTGACTGGGAAAAAAATTGACACTTTTAAGGCTTTAACAATGTTAATGAATCAATCATCAGTAAATGTAGAGCAAAAATGGAGATAATGGAAGGGTTTGAATGAAGTATGTGCAATATCAAGTGCATAGTGGAATTTGTCACATGACCAGAGCTGTTTACATTATAGTGGCACAGACAGAATCAAATTGTTACACCAATGCTCTCAAACAAACCTTAGGAAGGTTTGTTAAAATAAACATATCACCAAGATTGGCAAATTTTCCATAATTTACACTTTTCTCTGTGCAATCATCAAAGTATGAACATATCTCACGCAGAATGTTACTATGACTTTGTCCCAGCTCAATTCAACACACTCCAAATCAAAATCATAAACATACCTCCCCACCCCCCACCCCAGTGGGCCTAACAGTCATAAAGACCAATATTTACACACTTACTGCACCACCACTGTCTCACCTTAGCCTCATAACCCCACCATAGCCAACATGGACCTTACATACTGCATTTTATGTATATTGCACTCTCCCCACACACCTCATCGTAGCAACAACACTAAAGCTCCAAAACTAAGCAAAAGTAGACCTAATAATGTCTTAAAATAGTTTGTCCAACACAAACACAACATGTGGCTACAAATGTTGAGTTAATAAGCCACTTATTATTATTATTATTATTATTATTATTATTATCTTTGCCTATATGCTGACTATGGGAGGAGAACTCTTCAAATTACTGTTCATTACTTCCCATTTCAGTCATAATGACAGGTGAAATGTTCGTCCACAGCCTTTGAACTGGCGATGTTTGCAGTTTATAGCTGCACATGAAGGCATTTTTGATCAAAATTCCAAAGAATAATGTTGTGTACGACTCATTAAATATCAATAGAAAAGACTGTTCAGGAGGGGAACACCGGAGTGGTAATATGGCGCCCAGTTTGCTTCAAAGATATTGGCCAATGAGCTATCCCTGAAGGGTCAACAAAACAAGGGACACATAGTTTTTTTCTGTCTCTCATGCAGAGAAAGGAGAAAGAGAAGGAAAAATGAAGAAGAGCAAGAGGAAGAAAAAAAAAAGAAAAAAGATGAGAAAAGTATCGACGTAAGGTTATACAGATTGGTTCCTTTAAAATCGATGTTATTGGACAACATGCTCATTCCTGCGCGAAATTCTGTATAAAGCACTTTCTAATTGTATTGGAGTTTTGTTTGCTTTTATTAATGTTTGAGGCTTGAAAAACATTGTTAATGCAAGGCTGTTTTTTATTTGTAAGGAACAAAAGGCAAATTTTATTTTTTTTTTTACAAGAGACTCACTCAAGAACTATAGATGAAAAAAGGTGGAAACCGCAATGGGGAGACAACATTCTTTTTTCTCATGGCACTACACACTGATCAGGTGTGTTGGTGTTATGTAACAGAATACCTGGCAAGAAAACTGAATACAAAAGTGATCCAGATGGACATTGGCTTATGTTGGTAGTAGAAATCCATGACCAGAAAAATGATATAATAATAGAAGACCCTGCACAAATAAATAAAGAAATCTGGATTTTCTGTAATAATTTATAGAAATCAAAATTCCATGTCAAAGATAAAATACAAAAATTAAATGAGGTAGAAAAGAACATTTTAGAGGAGGATCTCAATTTAACAGAAAAAGAAATAGCAATAAAACAAATGAAAATGAGAAGTCTCCAGGAATAGATAACCATAGAGTTTTTATAAACATTTCTGGAATGATATCAAAGAGTCCTTTATAGGATGTATTGAAAAAGGATGTTTATCTGCTTCCATGAAACGGGAGTCATCACTTTACTGCCAAAACCTAAAGGACTTATTAAAACTTGACAACTGGAGGCCTATAACACTTCTCTGCAATGATTATACGATCTTAGCTCTAGTGTTTGCCAACCGATTTAAACATGTTTTGCCACAGCTTTCATTAAAGGTAGGAATATACACAACGATGTCAGATTAATCTTAGATATGACAGACTGTCACGATCTTATTGATTCAGAAAGTTTTATTTATTCATCATTTTTTTAAAACCGTTTGACTCCATTGAACACGACTTCGTAATTCTAACTTTAGAAAATTTGGATTTGGCGATAAATTTGTAAAATAATAAAAATGTTCTACAGTGACATTAGCAGTTATGTTATGTTTCTGTCAATCCAGGAATAACCCCAAGAAACCTCATGGACAGACAAGGATGACCCATATCTTAAAACCTTTTTATTGTCTGTACTCAGATAATGGCATACTTGGTTGTAAATCACTCTGAACTAAAGGGAATTAAATTCTTTGATTATGAATTTCGTATCAGTCAGTCAATGATATGTGTTTTTTTGTTTGTTTGTTTGTTTTTTTTCTTAAAGATAAATCAATAGTTAAAGAAGCTTTAGCTGTAATCTCCACCTTTTCCAAGGCATCTGGTTTGACTTTGAATTTGAACAAATGCGAATTACTTCCACTATTTCCTAATAGAGAGAGCGATATTATGTCCTTTCCTGTAAAAATGAGGTAACATATTTAGGAATTAATTTAATAAAGGATGCCAAACAAAGGGAAGAAAATCATTTTCATGAACTAGAGAATATGAAAAAAAAAAAAAAAAACTTTAAACAATTGGCTTTTTACGAGATTTATCTTTTGGCCGGAAACCTATCTAAAACAGAGGGCGGATTAAAATTAGTTATCCATGTTAATTTTTCTACTTTACTCCTCAGAACATTAAGAAGGGAAACTCTATAATTTCTAATTCATATGGAGAAATAAAACACACAATATTAAAAAGGCACAACTGGTTAAAGACACTAATAAAGCAGGTTTAAAAACAACAGATATAGAATCCGTGGCAGGTATGTTTAGAATAAAATGGATAAAAGCCTTTCTGTCAAAATCGGAATCTATTTGGGTTAATATGCCCAAAATCATTTTCCAAAAAAAAAGGGAGGGTTAGATTCTTTGCTAAAGCGTGATTTTGAAGTCACACATTTACCTTTGAAAATGTCAAAATTTCATGAACAAGTGCTAAAATATTGGAAAATTATATTTACCCACAATTTCAGTCCGCATGGCTCCACCTTGTGGAACAACAGAACCATTACAACAAATAGAAAAACATTATTTTATCAAGCATGGTGGGGAAAAAAAAAGATAATTTTCGTTGCTGACTTAATGGATGAACGTGGCTCAGTCTTACAATTCGAATCCTTAAAGACAAAATTAACCAATTAATTTAATTCAATGCTCTTACAGAGATTATAATAAATTGTGTAGAGCTATTCCTGGCCCATTAGTACAATTGATAAAAATACTCTGTCATTCAAACTGTACAGATTTTCTTACCAAAATTACAATTAGGACAAATCTACATTACTGATAAAAAAATGTAAGAATAAAATAATAGAAAATATTTTCATGCAGAATTCATTTTATGATTTTAAAAGGACATCAAACATCAAAATAAGCGAAACAAATCTAAAAATTACAAATTTATAAAATATCTGAAATGGCCAATCACACCAAAAGCCAAATAATTACAATTTAAAAATAATTAATGACTATTATCCAGCAGCAGAAACACTAAAGAAGAGGTTTAGGTTTGAGGTTGAGCCATGTTGTTTCTGTAAGGTGGAGCCAGAAAACTACTGGGACATATAGTTTATTCCTGTTCATTTACAAAAAAAAAAAAAAAAAAAAAAAGAAGCAAGATGTTTTTGATTGGATAGGCCAAAAAAAAAAAAACTGATAATACACCATTTGACAAAAATCAAATTTTAATTTACAAATATGATACTCCAAAAAATTTTGATGAACTTGTAAATATCATTTTAGTTTTAGGTAAATACCATATTCATGTGTGTAAATGGCAAAATAAACTCCCCTCAGTTGGTTTATAAACAAATTGATTAAATATTTATCCTCATTAAAATTGTTAAATATGTACATTACAATTGATAAATTATATAACATCAATGGATTACTTGATTTTATAGTCTCTTTTGTGTAAATTAAGTGCCTTGTTTATTTTCCTTGTATGTCTACAACAACTACTACTATTACCATGACTACAACCACAAGACCACCCACCACAACAGCTGAAACTGAGAGTGACATCCTGGTATGACTCCTGGTTTCTTGTGGACAGCTGGTGGACCGACAACCCGTTTGACAGCATCAGCTTAGACTCGGACAAAGGAGTATTCATTTGTGGGTGATTCCTAGACTACGGGCACTTATGTCCTTTGATCATATGTATGAAAAACAGAAAAAAGGGGAAATTTCACACTTTTATAGTTATCTTTACAATGAAAGTGTTTTAAGAAATTTGTTCTAGTAGTCTATGATGACTTTTTCACATTTTTTCAGCATCATTATATGCAAATATTGCCGTTTTGTGCTTGTCCCACACCCAGACTTTTGATCTTCAATTATAAAAATGAATGGTAAAAAAAACGTTTTTCTAATGTAAAAAATATCAGTAAAATAATCAAAACATAATTGGGGTATTCAGTGTCATACAACTGTTGTGATTTTTTTTAAACAAAATGTAGTTGTCCCACACTATTGTCATAATTTCCACCACAACACTGTAATGTCCCTTTAAACAGTTTGTATGAAAGATCGTTTGGGTAGTTTCTATGGAGATAAACAGTGACATCAGAACACGTGTATAGCGCCAAATCACAACAAACAGTTGCCCCAAGGCGCTTTATATTGTAAGGCAATGGTGTGGTGGAAATTACATTTACAAGGCCAGTAGTGCCCGTAGTTAAAGAATCACCCTTGAATACACCATCGACTGAAGACGCCAAACTCCCAACATCCCCTTCGTAACCACTTCACCATAGAGCACATCACTTAGAAAAATATTGTACACATACTCACAATTTGTACATTTTTCATAAAGAATTCAGTGGAATGTATAACATCTTTAAGAAATCATTTTGTGATTCTGATATAATGCGGAAAGAAAGGTCTCTGCTGAGCAAAACTTATTCAGCACAGTACTCAATAAAGAAACATATCACAGATGGTTGGCTTTTTGGTTTGTTTTTTCAAATAAATGAATCGCTTTCTTAATCATGTAATGCTAAATGTATCTGACTCACATGAAGACATTTTCTAAAATTAACACCTGGTATGCAGTTGTGGGTTAATTACATTTAATTGTTAAGTTTTATTGAAAAAAAATAAGAAATGTATGTTTTGACAAAAACAGTGACATGTACTTTTGAGGAATAAATATTATTTTATCCCATCAAAATGATACTGAACAGCAGCATTTTAAATTCAAACAATTTGACAGAATATTCTCATCAGCATACAACAATAAACAATGAGGTGTCTCAATCTTAATGAATAAAAACATTCATTTTACACTTAACCAATCAACCGTTGACCCAGATGGAAGATTTATTATCATTAATGCATCTATCAACCAAACAACATTCACACTTGCATTTGCAAGTGTAGGAAAATAAAACCAACTCCAGCTCCCTTTTGTCACAACAGTACGGTAGAGTGAATGCAACACCATCCCTGCTGCGCCGATTCTCCGGCCAATCTCACACTCCATTGACCCCTCACTCGTGAACAAGACCCCGAGGTACTTGAACATCTTCATCTGGCAAAGTGCAAAACAAAAATACAGCAACATAACTGCAAGTCATATATACAGATGTGTATGTGGCTTTGTAATATATTTTGTATTGGTACTGCAGAGGAAACTTTTTTTATTGTCTGAATGCAAAAAATCCCTTAAAACAGTGTTACTGCATGCATCCAGATTGTTGAGGAGGGGCTGTGCGGCTGCCTGTCTGCAGTGCTGCTGAAGTTGTGTGTTAACTGGAGGAAGCAAAGACAGCACCGTTTACATCAATACTGCTGCAAAGGCACATGAAACCCAATACTAAAGTTTAGTATCAATGAATATCAGAGTATCAGTTTTTTGTCAACCTTAGTTGGCACAATGTGGTACCTAATATTTAACCACATCACTGAAAACTGCAGACAGCGTTTGTTTCAAAGAAGCAAGAACTTTGGGATTACACCAGAATGTCATCGTCTAGTGTAGCTAACACGGCAAGTCGACAGAGTCCAGGTCCGGATGGTGCAGCAGGAAAATAAAGCACTTTTTTTCTGGTAGACACTAAACTTTGATTTGAAGAGGACACTTACACTATACCTGTACCTGAATCCTTCAATCTCTTCCACCTTAAATTCATAAGGCTTTAAAACACAATCTTCATTATCTAAAACACACACACACACACAAAAACAATGTAAACGTACACTTTCTACAGATCAGTATAATTGTGCTCATTTCCAACCAGTAACAGCAGCTCATGTTGGTGTAAACCTGTGGTGTATCTGCTGTACAGGAGTTTTACTTTTGTCCATTTGTATAAGTAAGGGGTGTTAAATCAGTTACAATCTAATTAGATCAGGTGTAAATATGGCTACTTTACTGTTTTGTTTTTTTAAGATTACTACGTGTTTAATCTGTAAATGAAAGCCAGAAAGCCTTCACCTGGTCCAGTTTGCTGATTGAAATTCTTGTCTCACTGGACCATGAACCATCATTTCAGTCTTTTCAGAGTTTAAAAGTAGGAAGTTTCTAGACATCCAACTTCTCACTGATGCAAGGCAATCTTCTAAGGATTTCATGTGAACGAGATTACCAGCAGTTATTGGCATATATAACTGAGTATCATCCACATTGCAGTGAAAGGTAATCCCAAAATGCCACAATATGTGCCCAAGGGGTGCTATATAAAGGGAGAAAAGCAGGGGGCCTAAGACAGACCCCTGAGGAACCCCAAATTTCATGTCACAAAGGTTTGAGGTAGTGTTACTGTACAAAACACAGTGAGAACGACTGGTCAAGTATGACGCCAGCCATGCAAGGGCACTCCCAGTAATCCATTGTAAGCAGAAGATCATTCACCACTTAAGTGAGAGCCGTTTCTGTGGAATGATATTTTGTAAAAGCAGACTGCAGCAGCTCAGAGATTATTCTCAGTAAGATAGTCTACAAGCTGCCGTGACACCACTCTTTCCAGTATTTTAGAGCAAAATGATAGATTTAATATCGGCCGATAGTTTTTCAATACACTAGGGTCAAGATTAGGTTTCTTAAGTAATGGTTTAATCACTGCATATTTGAAACGTTTAGGAACAGATCCAGAAGTTAAAGAAAGATTAATCATTTCCAGCACAATGGGCCCAAGAGTGGGCCACAGGTCCTTAAACAGTTTTGTTGGTATAGGATCAAATAAACAGGTTGTGCTTTTTGTTGACGTTACGAGTTTCGTCAGCATGTCTAGAGAGATACCATCAAATTCTGTAAATCTAGGTAATACCTCAGTAGTGGCATCCACCTCAACAGCAGGGTGTAGTGGCTGGGTTAAGGCATGCTGGGATATGTTCAACCTAATGTTATCTATTTTCTTCTCAAAGTAATCCAGGAAATCTTGTGCTGTAAAAGGAGAGCGAACTACAGGTGGTTGTCCATGAATAAGTGTTGCCACCGTGTTGAACAAGAACGTTGAGTTATGCTTGTTTTTGCTGATCAAATCAGAGTAATAGGTCCGCTTTGTAGCCAATAATGCATGCTTATAGTCTAAGATAGCATCACGCCATGCAAGGTGGAATACTTCTAATTTTGAACGACGCCATTTCCGTTCTAGACATCTTGCTTTATGCTTGAGGTCACGCAGGTAATCATTGAACCAAGGTGACTGCGATTTGGGGAGCGCGGTTTCAATACAGGTGGTGCAATCATGTCGAGTGTCGTTTTGAGCACTGAGTTTAAACTATCCACAAGTCTGTCTGCTGACTGGGTATTTGTCAAAAGTGAGGCTAAGACATCAGGCAGTCTAGCTTCTAGTTCAGTCTTACAACCCCTGGCAATAATTATGGAATCACCGGCCTCGGAGGATGTTCATTCAGTTGTTTAATTTTGTAAAAAAAAAAAAGCAGATCACAGACATGACACAAAACTAAAGTCATTTCAAATGGCAACTTTCTGGCTTTAAGAAACACTATAAGAAATCAGGAAAAAAAATTGTGGCAGTCAGTAACAGTTACTTTTTTAGACCAAGCAGAGGGAAAAAAAAATATGGACTCACTGAATTCTGAGGAATAAATTATGGAATCACCCTGTAAATTTTCATCCTCAAAACTAACACCTGCATCAAATCAGATCTGCTCATTAGTCTGCATCTAAAAAGGAGTGATCACACCTTGGAGAGCTGTTGCACCAAGTGGACTGACATGAATCATGGCTCCAACACGAGAGATGTCAATTGAAACAAAGGAGAGGATTATTAAACTCTTAAAAGAGGGTAAATCATCACGCAATGTTGCAAAAGATGTTGGTTGTTCACAGTCAGCTGTGTCTAAACTCTGGACCAAATACAAACAACATGGGAAGGTTGTTAAAGGCAAACATACTGGTAGACCAAGGAAGACATCAAAGCGTCAAGACAGAAAACTTAAAGCAATATGTCTCAAAAATCGAAAATGCTCAACAAAACAAATGAGGAATGAATGGGAGGAAACTGGAGTCAACGTCTGTGACTGAACTGTAAGAAACCGCCTAAAGGAAATGGGATTTACATACAGAAAAGCTAAACGAAAGCCATCATTAACACCTAAACTGAAAAAAACAAGGTTACAATGGGCTAAGGAAAAGCAATCGTGGACTGTGGATGACTGGATGAAGGTCATATTCAGTGATGAATCTCGAATCTGCATTGGGCAAGGTGATGATGCTGGAACTTTTGTTTGGTACCTTTCCAATGAGATTTATAAAGATGACTGCCTGAAGAGAACATGTAAATTTCCACAGTCATTGATGATATGGGGCTGCATGTCAGGTAAAGGCACTGGGGAGATGGCTGTCATTACATCATCAATAAATGCACAAGTTTACATTGATATTTTGGACACTTTTCTTATCCCATCAATTGAAAGGATGTTTGGGGATGATGAAATCATTTTTCAAGATGATAATGCATCTTGCCATAGAGCAAAAACTGTGAAAACATTCCTTGCAAAAAGACACATAGGGTCAATGTCATGGCCTGCAAATAATCCGGATCTTAATCCAATTGAAAATCTTTGGTGAAAGTTGAAGAAAATGGTCCATGACAAGGCTCCAACCTGCAAAGCTGATCTGGCAACAGCAATCAGAGAAAGCTGGAGCCAGATTGATGAAAAGTACTGTTTGTCACTCATTAAGTCCATGCCTCAGAGACTGCAAGCTGTTATAAAAGCCAGAGGTGGTGCAACAAAATACTAGTGATGTGTTGGAGCGTTCTTTTGTTTTTCATGGTTCCATAATTTTTTCCTCAGAATTGAGTGATTCCATATTTTTTTCCCTCTGCTTGGTCTAAAAAAGTAACCATTACTGACGGCCACAATTTTTTTTCCTGATTTCTTATAGTGTTTCCTAAAGCCAGAAAGTTGCCATTTGAAATGACTTTAGTTTTGTGTCATGTCTGTGATCTGCTTTTTTTCTACAAAATTAAACAACTGAATGAACATCCTCCGAGGCCGGTGATTCCATAATTTTTGCCAGGAGTTGATGCATCGCTGTAATGATAAATAAGGTTGTTGTTCCACTAAACACGGCAGTGAAACTGTAAACTTAATAAGTGAGTGATCAGAGACCACTGATGTAAGAGACATGATGTCAGTATTCATGACAGCAATACCACGTGCGAGAACCAGATCCAGGGTATTTCCACTAATGTGCGTCGAATCCTGAATGCATTGCCGAAATCCTAATGCATCCACAATTTCCATAAATGATTTGCAAAGGGGATCAGAAGGCTTATTTATATGAACGTTAAAGTTACCAATGATCAGAATGTTATCTGCTCTCGTTGATGTTAGAAATGAATGCACCAAATTCAACTAAGAATTCAGAATATGGGCCAGGAGGCCTATATACAGTGACAAAGTAATACGGCTGATTTTTATTCTTCTGACCTTGGCAATGCATAATATCCTGAGCGGAGTGGAGAATCAGATGCTCAAACGAGTTATATTTGTGACCCCCAACTGCTAATAAGCTAACCCTAGATTTATAAATAAGAGCTACACCCCCGCCTTGCTTCGCATCACGAGGGACGTGACTAAATGTATATGCTGGTGGGCAGGCCTCATTTAAGGGGAGGACAGCTGTAGGTTTAAGCCAGGTTTCACATAACCCAATCATATCTAAGTGATGATCAATAATTAAATCATTAATCAACAATGATTTTGAGGACAGTGATCTTATGTTAATGAGACCCAGTCTAAGGACCTCAGTGGGGTTGACAGTTGAGCTGTTTGGGTTTAGGGGTGGTTCCAGAGTGGCATATATAAGATGCCTAGAAGTAGGTTTAGGTTTGAGACATTCCACATGCATTGTAGGTAGCAGACATGAAATCTTTGATATTGCTGGATCTGAGAGATTAATGGGGTTTATACTACATAACTATTCTAATATTTTGAGACATGCATTTTCTATTTTTTGGAGGAGGAGGCTGTAATTATTAATTATTGTAATTATTTCAGTTTCAATTGTGAAAGCAAAATAATTGTCTTCATGTGACACCATATTTATTTGATATTGTGTTCATCACTGTGAAATGTCCTCGCTTAATCCAGAGACTGTTCATGCAAAAGGTTGCACAAAAGACTGATAGCATGTTTCTGTCTGACCCAAAGGGACACAGACTCTGTTCTGATTCCCTATTCTGATCGGCACCTAACTGCAGCCTTGAGACAAAACATTTTTTGTGGAAATTCGTCTCTCCACAGTCGGTTTCCAGATGAAGTCATTTTCAGATAGCTACCAGTATCAGGTTGGGTAGACGAGCGCATGAGACCTTGTGCACGAGCACCATCCTGACGTCTACCTAAGGGTGCACTCTAAGTGCTGATACACACACACACACACACACTCAGACACTTGCTGTTCGTTGGTGTCCAAAGCGCTTTGTATAATAAACCTGTTAAATCTGACAGTCAACCTCCTGATTCATCCTTTCACAGGCAGCCAGAGACCACTTGGTCCAAAGTTAAGGATTTTGCCTCCACAACACACACATGCAAAGCCTCCTGCAGACACTGTTAAAACATAAATATTGTTTTTGATTGATGTTTATTAGAGTGGATCATTGAACATGTACGAATTGTATGTAAGACAACAGGATCTTAATAATTAATTAAACAACTGCAAATTATGAAGAACAGAAGCCTCATATGGCTGAGAGTATTTTAGCATTGCATTATATTTTTAGTATTACTAACCCTACCCTTAGTGACAATGTTCATCATTAAATTTACTGAATTTTGTGTTCACTGCTGTGGGATTGTGGGGTAAAACCCAGCACTTTGTGTCCACTGGAATTCTCTCGAAGCTCACATTCACCTTCTGTCCATGTCTGTTGTGACAGTAAACTGCACAAGTCTCTGGCATGGTGTATTAGTGGAAAAAAACAGCAAAACAGAGGAAAACGAGTTGACATGGCTTGTTTACACAGCCAAGTGTATTGTGACCGGCTAAACATGACCTTCGGCTACGTGTGGCAACCGCCTAGTATGTGACCTCTGACGTCATGTGCAAAGTCTCTATAGCTAGTAACTGTATGGGGGGGGGGGGGGGAAATAATTAATCAGTTTAAGCATTTTAAGGTACAAATTGTGAATAATTAGGGGCCTGGTTACTTTGAGCAACAGGTGTTGTGTGTGAGATGATTCAGTGCCTCGCTAGCAGTGGCTGCTGTGGGCTTGGTTTGGTCATCTCAACTGTTTGTCCTTTCTCAGCAGTTTATTTCAAATGCATGAGATGAAATGACTTGGTGTACACCTAATTATACCAACAGACCATCAAAGACATCAGTGCTCCTGTATTTCTGCTAAGTGAAATTTTATTATGATTTAGTTTATAGCACCAGATTAACACTAATTAGCAGGTAGCTTTGTAGCATCAGCTCCACAGATTGTGTGATGTTATGAGGCAATATGCAGGTTATACATTTTAATACTCGTACCCAAGCCATCTATTCTGAAAACCTCCGCCCCGTAGACAATAATATGCATTAATTAAACACTCAAACCAAAGTCAGCCTGTAAACCACAGCTTCATTGCTTGGGAATGGCAAGATGGGGGATTGTTCAAGCTTTGTCTGTCCAACCCATGTCACGCTACTCAAACCCACTTTCAACCTCTTCACCCATTTACAGGTTGACCAGGAGTTAGGAGAAGTCGAACTCCAGAGCGACTCCATTTGAGCTTCAAAACCACTCTTCAGAAAAACAACGGGTGACGTTACATAGGTTTGTCCATTATAAATGTCCCGTTGCATGTATTGTAAAAGTCATAAGTTGCGATTAGGAATGACATCAGACCCACGTTAAATGCATTCTAACTTATACAACGCTGCAAGTTGGAAAACAAGATGGACACCTTCAAAATGTATAAGTAAGGAGTATAAGAGCTATAAAAATATGTGGCCCACAAATGAGACCTCATAGAAGAGGACAAAAGGTTGACGTGAACATTTATTTCATGAGTAAACACAAGACATACTACATTAAACATTTTTTAAACTGCAATTTACCACATGCAATATTATTCTGTACCCTGCCATAAAATATTATTACTGTGTATGTGGAAGCATACAATTATGAAGCAAAAATGATTAAATGTTTTATAAAAATGCATAGATCAAATACATTAATCACATTTCAGCAGTCTGCACGCGGGCACACACACACACACACACACACACACACACACACACACACACACACACACACACACACACACACACACACACACACACACACACACACACACACACACACCTCTTCTGGCCCAGATGGAACAGAGCATTTAATCACTTTAGGGAAGTATTAAGATTTGGAAAATGTGTAAATTCTTAAACATATTTTGCTGAAATCAAAGGACATACTTTTATAGCTCAAGCCAAAAATAGCCAAATTCTAGATAAAATAAGTAACAAAAACAAAACTTTACTACAATTCATGTAGTAAATTTACTTCATGTGACAAGGCACCTTTGGTACATAGCAATTATAAACACTCAAGTATGAAACATTATAAAAACTAAAATAATCACCTTTCACTTTCTGATCCAATTTGTTGGATTTGATAGTGAGTCAAACTCCATGTACAAATACATACAAAACTAAATCTCACTTATGCACCAGCACAGTTGGCAGTGTCTGCATAAATTTTTATTTAGTGCTTCAGTAGTCATTTGGAATGTATCTGAAGAATAACTGAATCTGTATCTCAGAAATGGAAAGGAGTCAAGAAAACCAAAACAAAAACCTGCTTTATATATATATATATAAAAAAATAAGCAAATCCAGTGCACATGAGTACATGCGTGTACACAGTATAACTACCACACTAACGTCACTGCCTGACAAAAAGCAGCACCTGTACCATAGTACTGCGATGACATCAACACTGGCTGTTGTGCATTATCTAAAAACCAGAATGCAGGACAAATGAAGTCTTGTGGCGTGCATTTACACTGATCTATGTGAAAACAGATTTTTTTCAGCATTTTGTTTAGACCTCAAGGCTGGTCTCCGTTCTCATCAGGGGTTGACTATGGGTCGATAATTTGGCTTCTTCCTCAACCTGGAAAAGAAAACGTTTAATAAGTTACATGGGGAAGCACATGAGGATTGTTTGTGGTCATTGCAGTGGTACTCAAGTAGTAAGTAGTATGGTAGTTGAGTACAGTATTGGGAGCAACTGGCAATGCAGTCATTGAAACTTGCAGTTTGTCTTTCTGTACAAAAACAAGATGTTTGTGAATAGCGAGGAGGTGATGGCAACACATGAGCCAGAAAGTACACACCCTTAACAAAAAGACAATGACTTCTTTTTAGATTGGTCAAATAATTGATGAAGACCTAAGCTTAAAATAAATGCCACATAGATAAAAATAGAAATATCTAATTATTTCTCTTAATTATTTCATGAAAACATTAATCAGACAGCCGGAGCTGTGGCAAAATTTGTATGAGAATAGCTGGTAGTTACAGCTGTATCTTCAGCCTGCCAATGTGAAAAATATAAACCTTTTTGTACTTCAGCTAGTTAACGTTTTGAATACAGAATTATCCAAATAAGGAATACTCGCATGTTGCCTATGGTGATCCACGGGCTGTAGATTGGGTAGTGTTTATAAAATAGGTAGCTGACATTTTTTAGGGGTGGTAATAAATTATGCAAAGTTTTTAGAATGGCGCGTGAGCCCAAAATGTTTTTAGAACATTAGACCTCAATCATTTTTAGAAGAACTCAACCCTTTTATTTCCTGATAATTACCTAATTTTTTAATATTAATTTACTGTCTTAATGTATTTCTAAACTGTTTAGTTCTTGTTGTCATATACACACCATTATTATTATTATTATTATTATTATGAGTATTATTTTATTATTATTTCTACTTTGTCATTTGATTTTTAAATTGACTACAACGGAAACAAGATGGAAATAATACATGGATGACACTTTCTTGTGTGATCCATGTATTTTTAATGTATTTACAATTATATTATGTATTTGCATTGAACTTATTAAATAAAATCACACACGCACACACAGACCCCACTTCGCTTTTAATATATATTTTTCCGCTCCCTGCTAGAATGGCATTTGAGTCCAGAATGTAATTATCAATGTCCATTGTTCAGTGTTGTTCAATAATATCCACAGTTTAGAATATTTGTCCTATCAGTGTTCCGTTTTGGTGGAGTTCATCCTTGACCCAAAATACACAAACATACCAAGCAGCAAATGTCACCTCTCCCCAGTTTCTCTGTGATGGCACTCGTACACACGCACACATACACGCACACAGAGGCCACTTGGCTATTAATATATAGATTGATTCAGTGGATTCAGTTCATGTTCTTCACGCAGAGTACACTCTCCTTCCTTCTGGGAGAAGGTACAGAGTTCCTCGGAGTAGACTGAATAGATTTAAAAATTCATTCGTCCCCATGTCTATTAAATTGTTAAACAATAATGTTTAAAATTGGAATTATGCAATATTTATGGTGTTTCTCCTGACTCCTGTCATGTTAATTTGTTATGGATGTGGTTGTGTTTTTATCTGTATTGTTTGTTTTCTCTTTTCTTGTAAGGCACCTAGCATGAGTCCAAGACAAATTTCCCTGAGGGGACAATAAAGTGTATCGTATCGTATTAAGAAATGTATATTCAAGCAATGCACAAGGTCTATTAGAAAAGAAACCGACCTTTTTATTTTTTTCAAAAATTATATGGATTTGAATCATGTGTGATTGCGTCAGACAAGCTTGAACCCTCCTGCGCATGTGTGAGTTTTTTCACGCCTGTCGGTTGCGTCATTCGTCTGTGGGCAGGCTTTGAGTGAGCACTGGTCCACCTCCCTCGTCGGAATTCCTTTGTCTGACTTCTTCCTGAGAGACTGGCGCTTTGCTTGATCAAAATTTTTTCAGGAACTGTAAGGCACATCCAAGTGTGTTGTGAAAGTGTCGTGACACGGACCCACAACAGGGGGCGTTAATGAACGGACAATGGATAAGCCAAAAGTAACAATTTAATGTTGTGAATTGTACAACGACGTACAGACAATAACAATATGGTGACTGTCAATCATACACCAGGTGACGTGTGGGCAGGCTCGACGATAGAAGACGCCTGGCGAGAGAAGAGCCGGGTCCCACACAGCTTCCACTGCCAACGGAGCTGAAGAACACCGGAGCCGCCAAGCCCTGCGCCCCAGGTGGCCGCTGTCTTCAGCAGTCAGACCCGGTACTGCTGGCAGAGAACAGAGACAGTCCTGATGAGTGTGAGGTCGCACACTCAGTAATCCCACAGTCTGTACACAATTAGGAGGGAGCACCTCCACCTCCAATCACACTCGTGCAGCTCCTGTCTAACCACTTATCTGGTTGGGGTGTGAAGCGAAGCCGTCGCTGATCACACCAAACGCCAATCCCACAGATAAGGACACACCACAGAAAAACGGCTGCAAAGAAGTTCAGATTATTACTCAATGTTTTGAGTCAGCAGAGAAAATTACCTGGATGGTAGCTGATTTCTCGGCGGGGAGGTGGAGTTGCAGTCCGGCCTTTATGGTGGTGGTGATGAGTAGTGGATGAGTGACAGCTGGTACGGATGATGAGTGACAGCTGTCACTCCTGGTCGCTCCGACGCCCTCTCGTGCTTGAAGCCCGCACTTCAAGCAGGGCGCCATCTTGTGGTGGTGGGCCAGCAGTACCTCCTCTTCAGCGGCCCACACAACAAAGTGGACACCATTTGAGAAATTCAGACGGTTTTTGGCGAAAACTTTAACGGCGAGTCGGCACACAGCCGCTCATGGCGCGGCGCCACAGCAAAACACCTCCGTTGAAAGTCTCACAGGACAAGTTTGAACATGCCCAGCTGTTAAACAATTTCTCGGATACTCACTCGACTGAAAGCCATCAAAAACCACTTGAATCTTACGAATGGTTATCAACACAGAGGTGTTTTGCTGTGGCGCCGCGCCATGAGCGGCTGGGTGCCGACGCGCGAATCCGTCCGCACGTCTTTCATTACAAAATCTCCTTAACAGTGGAATGTCCGATAACTGCTGATCCCGACCTCTTCTGAAACTTCTCTGTTCCCGCACGACATCCTGCGTCAACAGAGGCTTAAATTTGGAAGTTTTCAGCTTGAAACAGGCTGACGACGGCGGCTCGGGGTAAGGCGCACCGTCCGGCGCTGTGGGCTGTCCTTAAAGCGATAGTAACACTCCTTAATCTCTCATCAGCCATTAAAATTTTCACCGAAAACCGTCTGAATTTCTCGAATGGTGTCCACTTGGATGTGCCTTACAGTTCCTGAAAAAATTTTGATCAAGCAAAGTGCCAGTCTCTCAGGAAGAAGTCAGACAAAGGAATTCCGACGAGGGGGGGTGGACCAGTGCTCACTCAAAGCCTGCCCACAGGCGAATGACGCAACCGACAGGCGTGGAAAAACTCACGCATGCGCACGAGGGTTCAAGCTTGTCTGACGCAATCACACGTGATTCAAATCCATATAGTTTTTGAAAAAATAAAAAGGTCGGTTTCTTTTCTAATAGACCTCGTACATGCTTGTGCACCTGCATATCTTGTACTGGCTCCAGTCTTTTTAATATGACATCCATAATGTGATATAAATGCACGTTCCTGAACTGTCCAGCAGGTGGCAGCATATCGAGCCATGTGTTCCTCATGAGGCCCCAGAACAGCATTTGAAACATGATTAAAAGGTTTCGGTGATTTTGTGTTTGCCATGAGTAGTTCTGGTTTTACTTTCTCGTTGTGGTGTGTATTTTAACCTGTATTTGGAAATGTAGTAGGCATCATGTTTCTCCACACAGTTGCTGTTAACGCATGTGAAGGCAAGCTGCATCGATTACGCATCAAGCGTCACACAGGTTTCGCTCTCGTGCGCTCCCATTTTCAGCAGTTACATAAGCCACATTTAAATGATCTACTACATAAAGCGCATTCATTCTTCTAAATGGAACTTGAAACGGCAGCCTTTCCTTCATTCCTCCCTTCACTCTGGACACATTCAAAGATGATATGCTTATGAAACTGTCACTGTGGAATGTTCAGAGATCAACTGAAAGATATTTGAATTCTGAATAATCTTGATTACTGAGAGTGCACTCCCCCAACCTCTCCTGACAGAGAAGAAAGTTAAAAAGAAATGTGCTCTTGCAAAGGTTGCATGGCCTTCTTTATATGTGATCAATTGCTTTAATCTGCAATATTTTCTAAAGTTGATGAGTTAATTCAAATTTAGAATCAACACAGTGTCAGACAGTCTCTTGGTACTCTTGGATATACACGAACAGTCCAAGGTTTGGACACAGCAGCTATAAAGATGGATTTAAAAAAAATATACAAGCAGACCAACCAATACCACACTGCCAACCAATAACACACCTGGTTCTTGTTTCTGGTCCCACAGCATGCCAGTCCTTTGAGAATCAATCCAACAATGAAGCACCAGACAGACAGTGTGGTCTCAACTGCTGCCATCACAGCACAAGTCACCCAAAGTGTCAGTGCAGTATCCTGACGCAAGAAATTGATGGGAAAAAAGAAGACAAAATGGTTAACGTGCTAAACATTTTTCGAGTCAAAAATGTATTTGGGCCAGAAAAGAATCAACGGGAAAAAAGAGAGAAGCAGGTAAATGGATAGGATGAGGTGAGGATTTTCAAAGAGGTGGGTTCATTTGAACAAGTATTTAGGTAGGGACCTCGCCATGATTTGTAAAGGATAATACACATCAATATCAATGCCGCAGTAAGAAGAAAGGTAACACTCACATAGATTCTTGTCGTATCAAATGGGCATTCAGCACTGATGGGTGATCGAGCATTAATCGGAAACTTTGCGTCAATGCATCCCTGCATCAAACCCTGCCCGTTGTGTGCAACTGTGATACCAACAGCCATGATGAGCATAATCAAACACACCGCCGAGAGCAAGGCATTCAGTAATGACACAATAAGAAGTCCTGTTTTCTGGGGACAGAATGACAAAAGAGAATACAGAAATTAGTTGACACACTCTTCTGGGGAAAGTAGGTGTGACCAAAACAATATTATCTGCAGTTAAAGACACGGAGCTCTATCGAGGTGTAAGTGATAATAATGACAATAACACGATTTTAATCTGGGCCCTATGGTTGATGACTGGCCTTCAATCAATGGTTAGCAGCTGTCATTTCATTAGCAGCCAGAGGCTTAAGTCAAGGGCTGTGAGATGAACAAATTCAATGCCTTTTAAGACGATGTGCACTGTTGACTCCAAGTTTCTATTTAAACGATATGAGCGCTAGGTGTGAAAATGACAGGTGTGCTGGTTGGAAGCTAAGAATGACACGTGCTGTGTGCTGCTTTGCACCAAAGGTAAAATAGGGGCCAGTGTGTGTCTTACCAGTTTAGAGGCCGCAAGATTTCTTGACACCACAATGGCAACAATACCAGTGGTTACGCTCTGCAAAATTACATTGAAAACATGGTTAATTCACTGTAATGTCATTTTAACATGGGCTAGAATTTACTGTCTCCCAACACCATTTAATGGATTGAGGGGTGGGGTTGTATGGGAATACATTTAGTTTAACAACATAAAATACTGAATTGTGTCTACAGGTGCATCTCAAAAAACTTGAATATTGTGGAAAAAGTTCAATGCTTTTGTCAGGTATTTCATAGTGAAAATTTTACATATTCTACAATACATAGAAACTAGAATTTTTCAGTCGTATTTTAATTTTGATAATTGCAGCCTCCTGCTCCAAAAATATAAAATGTATATCTCAGAATATTAGAATATTTTATTTCAAGTCACTACTTATGCAGCATTAATACCGTGATTCTTTCAAATCTGATTTCAGTACATACACATCCACAACCATGGGGAAGACTGCTGACTTAACACTACTTCTCGACAAATGTCAACTTTGGCAACTTTTTCTATTTAGTCTTAGTCGTGTGTCAAATATCCTTTTAAGTTTTAGTCATATTTAGTCATTCACATACCATTTTCATTTGGTCATGTTTTAGTTGACTAAAGGTGTGTTAATTTTAGTCTAGTTTTACATTAGTTTCGTTTAATGTGAATGGACTTAATACACCAGTTAAAAGTAATCACTATCGGCCAAAATTTTGTCGAAAGAACGCCGATAATTTCTCATAAAAAGAACAGTTACTGAAATAATGTTTGCGTCGGCAATGTAAAATGTCCTTGCACCGTTTGTCCAGTAGATGGAGCTCTGACTCCATTCAACTGAGCTGCTTACACCCCTGCTTAAATGTGTTCATCACCGGCCCCGTAGTTAGCCGTCACACTGCACTGATCGGCTGACAAAAGCATACAAGTAAGTTTATAAGTATCTATATCCTTATCCTGAACTGATATCTAAGTTGCAGCAACAAGAGGCACAAGATCAGATGTATTTCACAACTCTTTTTAAGGATATGTATTTGCTAATTTCACAAAGGTTTAATTTTTGATTGCATTTTTTGAACTTGAAAATTCTTCTCTGTTATAAAGTTAAACAATATGAGGACAAAGCTTCAGCTTTTAGCTCATACCTTTTTTGTTAAGGGTCCAAAAAAGAACATTTTATTCATAAAAAAAACAAACAAAAAAAACCCCCCAACATCGGCTGATTAATCGGCTATTGGCAAATCAGCCGATTTATCGATTATCTGCATTTTTTTTCATCCAAATATCGTTAGCGGCATCGGCCTCAAAAAATCCATATCGGTCGGGCTCTTGTTAAAAGGGAAAAGGTCATGAGAAGAATAAAGAAAGAAAAAGCCCAGATAGTATTCATACCCATTTAGACTGAATGGACTATGAAAAACTAAAGAAATTTGTTTATAAAAGTGCATATTATAGTTCTTATGCAAAAAAAGAGAGAGATGTGTTAGAATACTGATATCAAATACTGTCAAGTTTGTAAGGTGATGAGAGAAATAAGAGACAAAAAGGGAGGTATATACTGATCAAAGGAAAACTCAAAGATCAAATTATCGCATTGGTCAATATATATGCACCACCAGATAGTTTCTATAAAATCTTTTTTTTTTTTTTACTATTTTAAACGATTAAGAATAGAAACAGAAGGGATCTTACTATGTGGTGGAGATTTTAATATAGTCCTTAGACAAAAACTAGATACAACATGCAATGGCATACCTGTTTCACCACATAGAGTCGAACACTACATTTAAAATCAATGACATGGCAGATGGGCAGCACCTTCAGCCCTACACTCTTCCCCTTCAGGTGTAAGATGGAGTACGTCAGATACTCCTTTTATACACTTCATATTACATATTCTTATGCATTTCCTGACCCTTTACATTTTGCAGCTACATCTATATATTCTTTATATTTTGTGTGTATTTGTTTTTAGACTTGCATGTATTTTTTGTGTGTATTTTCATGGCTGTTAAGCAGCTATCCCTCTTCTATAATCTGTGGCGTTGATGCTACAAAACCTGAAATTCATCCCATGGGATGTATAACAGAGTGATTTTCTTACAGAGTGATCTACATTTATTTCACAATAAGAAAAGCCTGCGTCATCTGCTAACATTAACCCGTTTTGCCCCACTGGCAGCAATTGTTGCCCAAGTGTAACACTGTCATTTTCTACTCACAATAAAAAAATCTCAAAGATACTAATGCAACTTTTTCCACTTATAAAAAAAAGTCTGGGCATAAACGGGTTAATGATATGTCATTTGATGCAGTTTTCCCGATGTGGATGCTGATTGTGTAAGAACTGACTCACCAGCAGGCCAGAGGTGACAGAGATGACATTGACTGCAGTGTATTCTGTGGTGATGTGATGGCTGGGATTGGAAATATGACGGAGGATATTTCCATGGACAATTGCGCAAAGAATTAAGTTAATATGGCCAACCAGGATGAGAGCTAACCCCTTTTTCATCAGCCTGTTTGGCCCCTTGTCCTTGTCTGCAACACAGAAATACATTGAGCAATTAATAAAGGCTACATATCTGTGTATAATGTCATTCAATCATTTATCTCAACCTGCTTATTACAGACTGGGGGGTGGGGGTGGTGCTGGAGCCTGCCTCAGTGGTGTCTGGGTGAGAGAGGCAGGGCACACCATGGACAGGCCACCAGTCTATCACAGAGCTGACACATATATAGACAAAGACATTCACACACCTATGGTCAAATTAGCCACCATTTCATCTTACCTTTAAGTCTTTGGAAGTGGGCGGAAGCTGGAGTACCCAGAAGGAACTGTTGAAGATCAGTAGAGCTATGTGATTGGTTGAAAAATGACATACTGTTCAACAAGTTGTTGGACAGTATGTCTCACAGCCATGTCCTTGGTCTACTTGATAACTTCTTATCCCCTCTGGGATGCTATGATGCATACTGTTCTTCAGAGGTGTCAAGTAACGAAGTACAAATACTTCGTTACTGTACTTAAGTACACTTTTTAGGTATCTATACTTTACTCCATTACTTATTTTTCTGCCTACTTCTGACTTCTACTCATTACATTTTCACACAAGTATCTGTACTTTCTATTCCTTACATTTTTAAAACAAACAGCCTCGTTACGCTTGGCTTCAGTTTAATGTTTATATATGTATTTCACGTCATGTGCGCCTGTAATCACCTTTTCTGCAGCACGGCTTTGCTTTGAACCGTGAACCAATCGAAGCAGTGGTTCGCAGATTGAAGCAATGCTTCGACCTATTGCTTCGTTTATTCTTTCTTTCGCTTAATTTCCCCCGCTAAAACCATAAAGAGCATACTTCTGTGAGTATTATTTACCTTTTCTATGTTAAACCGACCTGTTATGGTCTTCTGAAACAGCTGATAGATGTATTTTATAACTTAAAAACGGGAGCGATGCTAACGCGTTAGCATGTCTATGGCATTTTCAATGTTAAAACTTAGCATTAAGCAATTGCAGTTCTCATCACGTTCGGGTGCATTTTTCAGATTGTAATATTTCTTAAATTTATTTTTGTTTATATATTAATAATCTAATGATTATTATATACAATTTTAGAGGAAGAGGCAAAAAGAACCTGAATAGAAACACAACAGAAAATATAAAAGCAACTAACAATGAACATACATAAATAAAGTGTTTCCTGTGAACACCTAGTGACTCTTACACCTCCATTTCATCCCTGTCTTATTTAATGACTGTTTGTTTCGGTCAAACCATATTTTCAATTTGTTAATTTCTTCAGTGATTTCCTCCAGAACTATCTGCCAAACTAGAAAACTGCTGCATCCTAGTAAGAGCAGAATACTACTGGAATGAATTTGAATAAGGAAAGTTGTGGGGGTTTTTTTGTTTGTTTTTGTTTTTCCTTCACTAAATGGATGCTGCACTCACTGCAGTTTATTGTCTGGAATAGTCCCAGATTGCATTTCAGAGCTTCTAGAATTGAAACATTTGCGTGCAGGTGGTGCTGGGGGATAATTTTGGGTTTTGGGTCTTGGGCCACATGTAGAACGAATCAGTTTTTAATTTAAGCTTTCAATTCATATAGTGGCATCTTTTTTTTTTTAAGGTTACTTTATACTTTTATACTTTAAGTAGGTTTTGGAGCACATACTTTTTCACTTTTTTTTTTTTTTTTTTTTAAGGTTACTTTATACTTTTATACTTTAAGTAGGTTTTGGAGCACATACTTTTTCACTTTTTTTTTTTTTTTTTAAGGTTACTTTATACTTTTATACTTTAAGTAGGTTTTGGAGCACATACTTTTTCACTTTTACTTGAGTAAAGAGGTCAAGTTGATACTTCAACTTTTACCAGAGTGTTTTTAAACTGCAGTATCTATACTTCTACTTAAGTAACAAATGTGTGTACTTTTGACACCACTGCTGTTCTTTGCTTACCACGCTACACAGACAAAACACAGTTTTGATTTGACACATACCGTTTCAGATATATCAAATGCAACATTTTTCAACCAATCACATAGCTCTACTGATCCACGCACAGGGCAACGGCCCACCCACCTGGGTGCGGAGTCGAGAGCAGGCAGAAGATGCAGAGAATGCACTGGGTGAGGGCAGCTTGCAAGCTGTCGCAGCAACTCTCTGTTCAGTGAAGGCATCTTTTTAATATGACATCAAAAATTGAAGTCTGTTTCCTGTCAGTCTTTGAGTCTTCTGAGTTTACTCCCCACATTAAACTATCAGGAGGTGGGAAAACCCCCAACAGAACACACAAACACGGGGAGAACATTTTTAAAACAAAACACAGAATTATCATTCTTAATCTAAAATGATTCTTCTTCTTCTTTTGGCTGCTCTTGTTAGGGGTCCAAACGGCAGATCAATCGTTTCCATCTCACCCTGTCCTCTGTATCTTCCTCCATCACAACAACCACCTGCATGTCCTCCCTCAGCATGTCCATAAACCTTCTCGTTCACCTTCCTCTTCTCCTCCTGCTTGGTGGCTCCATCCTCAGCATCTTTCTCCCTATGTATTCTGGGTCCCTCCTCTGGACATGTTCAAATCATCTCAGTCTCACCTCTGACGTTGTCTCCTATGCTGTCCGTCTGATATGTTCATTCCTAACCCTGTCCATCCTCATCACTCCCAAAGAAAATCTCAACATCTTCAGCTCTGCCTCCTGTCTTTTTGTTTGTGCCACCGCCTCTAAGCCATACAACATAACTGCTCTCACTGCTTTCTTGTAGACACTCTCCTTCACTCTTGCAGATAAGCTCATGTCACAAATCACTCCTGCCATCTTTCTCCACCCACTCCACCCTGCCTGCGCTCTCTTCTTCACCTCTCTACCTCATTCTACATTACTTTGCACAGTTCACCCCATGTATTTAAATTCATCTACTTTCACCACCTCTACTCCTTGTTAACCACAATATCATGGGCACAATTTGGTGGGGGATAGGGCGGACATGCCCCCCCCCACCTTTTCAACCAGGGGGGACAGAATATGGTATGTCCCCCCCACTTTCTGACATATATGTGTGTACTTGAAACATCCTATGCCAGTCTTATGTGCAAACCATGTCAGTCTTATGTGCAAACCATGTCAGAATAGTATCTTTGTTTCTGCAAGTTTGTATTTTTAGCAGCATTGACTTGTTTACAACATCTGTTTCTTGTTTGTCACATTCGGAATTTTCTGGGACTGCATTTGCCCAGATTTGAAACCAAAAATAGTTGCCTCTAGGGACTAGTGTCTACACATAAGTATCAATGGTCCATATGCTAATTTACTAAATTCTGAAAGTTAGAAAAGGAAATCAGAAAAGCTATCTGGGACCTCAGAAAGCCCATCTGCAATTATTGCTTGATCTCCAAAATCAGTCTATGCAAGCGAAATCATGTTCAGTATGAGTGTTGTCATTAGTGCCACTTCGAAAATTAAATTCATGATAAGTAATTTATCCTAAACTTATGATCTGTTGTTTTTTTCAAACTTATGCAAAAACAAATCTTGAGAAAAAAAAATACAGTATGTGATAGTTAATCATTATTAAGAGCCTGTTCTTTCATATTTATGAATACATTTTACCAGATTGCAGTTGGTTTTTTTTTGTTTTTTTTAATGAAAACTCAACCTATCATTCTGCTGCTCACTTTGCTGACTCACGACTGTGCAGCAATGCACAGCTCGAACCACATCATCAAGTTTGCAGATGATACGACTGTGGTGGGTCTCATCAGCAAGAATGAGGAGTCAGCATACAGAGAGGAAGTGCTACGGATAATGGACTGGTGCAGAACCAACAACCTGTCTCTGAACGTAGACAAGACCAAAGAGATGGTTGTTGACTTCAGAAGGACAAGGCGTGATCACTCTCCACTGCACATCGACGGCTCTGCTGTGGAGATCGTCAAGAACACCAAGTTTCTTGGAGTTCACCTGGCAGAGGATCTCACCTGGTCCCTCAACACCAGCACCATAACCAAGAAAGCCCAGCAGCGTCTCTACTTCCTGCGAAGGCTGAAGAAGGCACATCTCCCACCTCCCATCCTCACCACATTCTACAGAGGAACCATCGAGAGCATCCTGAGCAGCTGTATCACTGCCTGGTTTGGGAACTGCACCGTATTGGATCACAAGTCCCTGCAGCGAGTAGTGAGGACGGCTGAGAAGATCATCGGTGTCTCTCTTCCCACCATCACAGACATTTACACCACACGCTGCATCCGCAAAGCAACCAGTATTGTGGATGATCACACACACCCCTCACACTCACTATTCACCCTCCTACCGTCTGGAAAAAGGTACCAAAGCATCCGGGCCCTCACGTCCAGACTGTGCAACAGCTTCTTCCCCCAAATAATCAGACTCCTTAACAACCAGAGTCTGGTCTGAACAGTCACACATATTTCAGTGACTGGACTGAACACACACACACACACACACACACACACAAAATCTCATCTTTTAAGAGTGCAATGTTTATGGTCAATAACTGCTGATATGCTTTTCACTTTATAAAAAATGGTCACAACCGCACTTTACTGCTTACCTGTATTTATTATTGTTTATTGTGATAAATCATAATAATATTCTTTGTAGCACCTTTGGTCCTGGAGGAACGTTGTTTCGTTTCACTGTGTATATGGTTGAAATGACAATAAAAACTACTTGAACTTGAACTTTTTGAGTTCTACACATGTGGTGATACCTTATGAGGTCTGTCCATAAAGTATCGTACCTTTTTATTTATTTTTTTTAAACTATATGGATTTGATTCATATGTTTTCACGTCAGACAAGCTTGAACCCTTGTGCGCATGCATGATTTTTTCCACGCCTGTCGGTGACGTCATTCCCCTGTGAGCACGCCTTATGGAAGGAGTGGTCCCGCCCCGTCATCGGATTTTCATTGTCTGGAAATGGCGGAATGATTTGGGGTTTTTTCCATCAGAATTTTTTCAGAAGCTGTTAGAGACTGGCACCTGGAAACCATTTGAAAAATTTATCTGGCTTTCGGTGAAAATTTTACGGGCTTCACAGAGAATAAGGACTATTACTTCAGCTTTAAGGACGGCCCACAATGGCGCTTGGTGCGCCGCGCTCCGAGCCGTGACGACAGGCACGAACCACCGGATCATTTCTAAATGGATGGCTTTGTGGAGCTGGGACTGTCGTGTGCACTTTCTCTGGTTATCACAAGAGCTGGACATCAACCATTTTCTGGCAGATTTCACTTTTAACAAGAGATTTTGTCGTGGAAAGCCGCGCGGAGACTTTGTGCGTCATGACCAATTCGCTGTTCGAGCGAGACAAAGAACACCTCCGTTTCGGCGTGCCAGAGGACAAGTTCAGACATGCCCAGCTCTCCACAATTTCTCTTATAACTCACTCGACTGGTAAGCATTGAAAGCCGAGATAGGCATGTCCGAATTTGTCCTCTGGTACACCCAAACGGAGGTGTTCCTTTGTCTCGCTTCCAAAGCGAATCAGCTTCTGAAAAAATTCTGATGGAAAAAAACCCCAAATCATTCCGCCATTTCCAGACAATGAAAATCCGACGACGGGGCGGGACCACTCCTTCCACAAGGCGTGCTCACAGGCGAATGACATCACCGACAGGCGTGGAAAAACTCACGCATGCGCACAAGGGTTCAAGCTTGTCTGATGTGAAAACATATGAATCAAATCCATATAGTTTAAAAAAAAAAAAAAAGGTACGATACTTTATGGACAGACCTCATATTTACACCATGTTAATAAAATCAATGCTGGATATTCTCTGAATAAAGTACTTATATCCACAGTTTCAAATTGCACAAGTCAAATGGTGTCCACTTTATGGTCTTCTCAAAACATTAAAATTACTGTTCTGGATGCTCAGAATGCATCTGAGCTTATCTAGAAACCATTGGCTTCTGCGGGCCTCGCACTTTGTCCCCCCCAATTTCTAGTTCTAAATTGCGCCCTTGCACACTATTCCACTGGACTTCCTCTAATTTACACACATAGACTCAGTCTTGCTCCTACTGACTTTTATTCTTCTTCTCTCCAGAGTGTACTATATCTCCACATTTCCAGGCTAGTCTCAACCTATTCTCTACTCTCACGACAGATCACAATGTCATCATTCAAAGGGTTAAGGGCACGATTATCTGTACATTCAATGAGTAGTTTTTCCTTACTAATCCCAGCACGTCCTGATTTACTCTCTCCACATCATCCAACCTTCTCTCTCTCTCTCTCTCTCTCTCTCTCATTTTCTTCATTCATTAGCTCTTCAAAATATTCCCTCCACCTTCTCAACGCACTGTCCTCGCTTGCGAGCACATTACCATCTGCATCCTTTATTACCTTTTCCAATTGTTCGAAATCACTTCACCTCCATCCAGTGCCTGTCTCACCTCCTCCCTGAATTTCACACAGCAGTAAAATAAAATTACAAAATAACAAAATAGGGCGGCATGGTGACTTAGTGGCTAGCACTGTTGCCACCTCCAAAAACATGCAGGTTATGTGAATTGGTGACTCTACATTGTCCGTAGGTGTGCATAAGTGTACATGGTACCAGAACACCCTAGGCCGACAATCGATAATTGATTTTGTGATCACATCCCCTGATCTAAGGCCGCATGTTCTGGACACTCAGGTGAAGAGAGGGGCAGAGGTGTCAAATGATCACCATCTGGTGGTGAGTTGGATCAGAGGGTGGGGGAGGACTTTGGACAGACCTGGTAAGCCCAAACTGATAGTGTGAGTGAACTGGGAACGTCTGGAGGAGCCCACTGTCCAACAGATCTTCAACTCACATCTCTGGCAGAGTTTTTCTAGCATCCCTGTGGAGGTTGGGGGCATTGAACCACAATGGTCAATGTTCATAGCTTCCATTGCTGAAGCTGCAATAGGGAGCTGTGGCCTGAAGGTATTAGGTGCCTCGAGGGGCGGCAAACACTGAAATCAGTTTATCCGCTGAAAATTCACTGGCTGCAAAAACGAGTGACCGCAGCACTGGAGTTAATTCATTCTGCTTCTCTGCAAAAACTCTGGAGTTCAGGAATTTCCAACATTTTATGTATTCTAGAAAGCAGTCATCATCCATACACACTACTTCAATATACATAGTTGCCAATATTAACATTAACCAACAAAAACAAGCTTCTTGTTGTGAAAGTGTAGTGACACGGACCCACAACAGGGGGCGTAAATGAACGGACAATAGAAGGAGTTAAATTTGAACACTTTACTGTTGTGAATGACACAACCACACACAGCAGATTATAGAATAAATACAAAGTCAATGGATAAAGGTGTCGTGTGGGCAGGCCCTCTCGTGCCTGAAGCCCGCACTTCAGGCAGGGCGCCCTCTGGTGGTGGGCCAGCAGTACCTCCTCTTCTGGCGGCCCACACAACACTTCTTTTCTCACTGGTGAAGGAAGCGGTGATCAGGCATACACAGAAATACATCGTGCCAGTAGGCGAGCTTGGACTTGTTTTTCCCTTGAAGCAGGTCCACTGCTACGATAAGGTCTATTTGCAGAGAATTTGTCAACTGCCATGGTGGACCAAAACAAAAGAAAGGGGGTCGTAACGTGCCC
This sequence comes from Thalassophryne amazonica, assembly GCF_902500255.1. Lineage (NCBI taxonomy): Eukaryota > Metazoa > Chordata > Actinopteri > Batrachoidiformes > Batrachoididae > Thalassophryne > Thalassophryne amazonica. The sequence goes on from NC_047104.1 coordinate 73,850,500, forward strand.
GCGGACCCCACATTGGCACTGTTTTTCAGCACGATGAGGTAACAGATAACTGCTTACTGTTGCTGTTAGTCTATTAAGAATATTTATAAAGGGTTAAGAGCACGAATATCTGTACATTCAATGAACAGAGCCATATTTATAACACGTTAATAAAGTATAAACCTGGACAAAGTGCGCTTTGACGTAGCACCGCCCCCGAACTCTTTTATTTTTACCTGTTGTCTGGGTTCGTGCCAGAAATAGAAAAATACTTTCGTTTACACAATCAGTTTCAACTAACTATATTTAAAAAAAAGATCGAGCTATTTCCTACTTTAAACCACATGTAATCGCAAAGGTACTCACCAAAAGTGCACATTTCTCCGTGAGGAACAGGCTGCAGAATTGATTCAAAACCTGTGTCGAACTCAGTGGTTCAAAATCATGACACGCTGCCCCGGGGTGACGTCATTACACAGAACGTCATGTGACCACCGAAGGTAAGCGAAACACCAAACGTAAATGCTAACAATTTTAACATGTTTTGTTTTAGTTATAGGATGGTTGTTCACAACTTGGAGTTTTCAGGCACTTTTATAACATGTACAAATCTTTTCAGAAAAGTGCAGTTCCCAAATTTGAATCACAATAAGTTCATTGATCACTCAGATCAATGAAAATAGTTTTCGTCTTGATGCATCCAAGGCGTTGAAAAACATGAACAAAAGATAAGCTTTTTACATTTTCAAAGTAACGACTCCCCTCACCTCCCCCCAAAAAAGGGGGGTTTCTGGTCCTGTTATAGTTGTCAAAACAACAGTCATAAGGTATTAAGAAGGTTTGTTAACCAACATTTGGTGTATCTCGCAGTCTCTACTGTTTAATTTTTAATGAATTTACCTATACTGTTTATTATTTACGTGGCATTCATTTTGTATTTTTATAAATTTTGCATTCAAGTCAGTGATAAATCACAGTTTACGTTTGTTTTTTTTTCTTCTCCAAAAAGATGTGAATGAACGTTCGTGTAGTGAACCAATTTCCGATACATGGTTCAACAAGGTTCAGAACTGAACAAAGCATTATTTCTGCGCTCACCGGGGAGCTGAAGCAGTTCCTGTTAACACTGAGTGAGATTAAGGGAGCATTGCAAAATACTTCGCTTTTAACAAAATGATTACTTTGTAGTGACACGTCTAGAAAACAGCAGAAACAGGTAAAGCACCAACACAATTACTTCCTGTACCAGACGTGACGTCACAAAACGCACCTATCACAGCTGTTCTTCTTGAGAAACATTATTTTTATATTTAGAAGTATGACAGCTATCACCAAAACCCAAACTGTGTACGTTTCCACTTGAACAAATCAAACTAAAAATAAAATGCATGAACTCTTTATTTTAGACCAAATAAAAAAGTGTACAACCCCAATTCCAGTGAAGTTGGGACATTGTTTGAAATGTAAATAAAAACAGAATACATTGATTTGCAAATCCTTTTCAACCTATATTCGATTGAATACACCTCAAAGACAAGATATTTAATGTTCATACTGATAAACTTTATTGTTTTTGTGCAAATATTTGCTCATTTTGAAATGAATGCATGCAACACATTTCAAAAAAGCTGGGACAGTGGTATGTTTACCACTGTGTTACATCACCTTTCCTTCTAACAACACTCAGTAACCATTTGGGAACTGAGGACACTAATTGTGAGTCATGTTTGGGTATAAAAGGAGCATCCCCAAAAGGCTCAGCATGCCTGCAACACATTTCAAAAAAGCTGGGACAGTGGTATGTTTGCCACTGTGTTACATCACCTTTCCTTCTAACAACACTCAGTAACCATTTGGGAACTGAGGACACTAATTGTGAGTGTCATGTTTGGGTATAAAAGGAGCATCCCCAAAAGGCTCAGCATGCCTGCAACACATTTCAAAAAAGCTGGGACAGGGGCAACAAAAGACTGGGAAAGTTGGTGAATGCTCAAAGAACACCTGTTTGGAACATTCCACAGGTGAACAGGTTAATTGGAAACAGGCGAGTGTCATGATTGGGTATAAAAGGAACATCCCCAAAAGGCTCAGCCATTCACCAGCAAAGATGGGGCAAGGATCACCACTTTGTGAACAACTGCATGAAAAAATAGTCCAACAGTTTAAGAGCAATGTTTCTCAACGTTCAATTGCAAGGAATTTAGGGATTCCATCATCTATAGTCTATAATATGATCAGAAGATTCAGAGAATCTGGAGAACTTTCTACATGTAAGCGGCAAGGCCGAAAACCAACATTGAATGCCCGTGACCTTCGATCCCTCAGGCGGCACTGCATTAAAAACCAACAACCACTAGTTATTCTTCAAAAGAGGGCAATACTGGTCATTCATAACGTCAGCTATCAAGATCATACTTACTCACTCTTCTTAAAATCAAAACTATTAAAATTAACAGACATAGTAAAATTCCAAACAGCACAGATCTTGTACAAAGCAAAAAAAAAAAATAACCTTTTACCAAAAAACACACAGAAATTGTTTAAGGATTGAGAGGGGGGATATCAATTACGAGGGAAATACAATAAAAAAACAAAAAACAAAATCTGCACAAACAAGAAACAATTCTGCATTTCATTCTGTGGGGTGAGACTGTGGAACGGTATGAATGAGGAGTTAAAGCAGTGTCCAAACATTCAACAGTTTAAAACAAAATATAAGGAATGTGTTTTCATGGGATACAGGGATGAAGTGTGAGAGTTACTAGGTGTTCATGAGAAACTGTTATTGATTATTTATTTCTATATTTGTTTATGGATTTATTTATGTTCATTGTTAGTTGGGTCTATCTTTTCTGTTGTGTTTTGTCAGGATCCTTATGTCTTTGTCTTTTTTCTAAAATTGTATCATTGTATCATTATTGTTGTTACTATTAGTTGTTGCTGTTATTATTATTATTATCATGATTGTCAATAGTATATTTAAGGAAACAGGGATTGATATGTAAATCATTATACAGGGAGAAGGGGTGGGATTAGATAAGTTTCGACTTCTCACTCCTTTTTGGACTAAAAATTTTACGTTGTCTGTTTTATTTATTTTTTTTGTCATGTTCAAAATAAATCTTCCATCCATCCATCCATTTTCTTCCGCTTTATACGGAGTCGGGTCGCGGGGGCAGCAGCTCAAGCAAAGCCTCCCAGACCTCCCGATCCATACACACCTCCCCCAGCTCCTCCGGGGGAACCCCAAGGCGTTCCCAAGCCAGCCGAGAGATGTAGTCCCTCCAGCGTGTCCTGGGTCTTCCCCGGGGCCTCCTCCCAATGGGACGTGCCCGGAACACCTCTCCAGCGAGGCGTCCAGGGGGCATCCGGAAAAGATGCCCGAGCCACCTCATCTGACTCCTTTCGACGTGGAGGAGCAGCGGCTCGACTCCGAGCTCCTCCCGAGTGACCGAGCTCCTCACCCTATCTCTAAGAGAACGCCCAGCCACCCTGCGGAGGAAACTCATCTCAGCTGCTTGTATTCAATTCAATTCAAAACATCATTGTGTTAAGGCTCTTACCACGTGGGCTCAGGAACACTTCAGAAAACCATTGTCAGTTAACACAGTTCGTTGTTACATCTACAAGTGCAAGTTAAAACTCTACCACGCAAAGCGAAAGCCATACATCAACAACATCCAGAAATGCCACCGCCTTCTCTGGGCCTGAGCTTATTTGAAATGGACAGACGCAGAGTGGAAAAGTGTGCTGTGGTCTGATGAGTCACATTTCAAATTGTTTCTGGAAATCATGGACGTTGTGTCCTCTGGACAAAAGAGGAAAAAGACCATCCAGATTGTTACCAGCGCAAAATTCAAAAGCCAGTATCTGTGATGGTATGGGGTGTGTTAGTGCCCACGGCATGGGCAACTTACACATCTGTGATGGCACCATCAAAGCTGAAAGGTACATCCAGGTTTCAGGGACGTCCCTGCTTATTTCAGCAAGACGATGCCAAGCCACATTCTGCACGTTTTACAACAGTGTGGCTTCATAGTAAAAGAGTGCGGGTACTAGACTGGCCTGCCTACAGTCCAGACCTGTCACCCATTGAAAATGTGTGGTGCATTATGAAGCACAAAATACGACAATGGAGACCCCGGACTGTTGAACAACTGAAGTTGTACATCAAGCAAGAATGGGAAAGAATTCTACCTACAAAGCTTCAACAATTAGTGTCCTCAGTTGCCAAACACTTATTGAGTGTTGTTAGAAAGAAAGGTGATGTAACACAGTGGTAAACATACCACTGTCCCAGGTTTTTTGAAACGTTTTGCAGGCATCCATTTCAAAATGAGCAAATATTTGCACAAAAACAATAAAATTTATCAGTTTGAACATTAAATGTCTTTGTGGTGTATTCAATTGAATAATATATGTTCTGCTATTTTTATGTTCTTTTTTATGTGTTGTTTTAAAATTTTATTTTATATGTGTTTTATTTTTGTAAATTTGTGTTTTTAATGTTAAGCACTTTGGACACCAGTCGGTGCTGTTCTTGCGCTTTATAAATAAATGTTGATTGATTGATTGAATATAGGTTGAATAGGATTTGCAAGTCATTGTATTCTGTTTTATTTACATTTTACACAACGTCCCAGCTTCATTGGAATTGGGGTTGTATATTTGACAGAGCAAACATGTACTGTCAATATACCCGGAAAAATATTCATCACTATTCGTGTCATGCAAAACAATTATACTTGCTCACATACTGAAGAAACAGGCTGAACGTGCCCACAGCATATGAGTATTTAATCAGGTTCAACACAAGGAATTTGGGTGGATTCCAAAAGAGCGAGCAAGAAAGACAGACACCACAATGGCTAGATATAAATTATGTGTCGCACTTACATTCTCCTGGTTGAGATTAGAATGTGACAATCATCATAACTCATCAATAAACATTAAAAACAAAAGAAAATAAACAATGCAAGAGGAACAACTAAATGCAGTGTATATGTAATATACATATAGTATATGTAATATACACTGCATTTAGTGTATGCAGTGTATATAATGCAGTGTAATACAGGGGAAGTGATGGTCTAGTTGTTAAGGTGTTGGGCTTGAGTCCAGAAGATCATGGGTTCAAATCCCCACATGACTGGAAAATCACTAAGGGCCCTTGGGCAAGGCCTTTAATCCCCTATTGCTCCCGGTGTGTAGTGAGCGCCTTGTATGGCAGCACCCTGACATCGGGGTGAATGTGAGGCATAATTGTAAAGTGCTTTGAGCGTCTGATGCAGATGGAAAAGCGCTATATAAATGCAGTCCATTTACCATTTATATGTTCATCAAAAATGAAGACTGGAGCACATTAACAGCTTAACACTTTGACCATAGCTCTGGAACTTACAGTATGAAAGAGTATTTAACCATTTTCAGCAGTTTTCTCATTAATTAGAGAACCATCATCAGAGATATACAGTACTATTACCTCAAAGTTCAAATATTAATATCCAGTTAAAGTCCTCCCTCCTCCTGGAATCCGTCCGTCTGTGGGAGACGATGGTGTAGCGTCCAGTTTGTTTTTTACTTTTTTTATACACCTTTTCAATTAAATTTTAATTTATTTCATTTATAAAGTGCCAAATCACAACAAAGCTGCCACAAGTAAGGTCTAACCTTACCAATCCCTAGAGCAAGCACACAGGCAACAGTAATAAGGAAAAACTCTCTCTGATGATGTGAGGAAGAAACCTCAAGCAGACCTGACCCAAAGGGGTAACCCTCTGCTTGGGCCATGCTACCAACATAGATGACAATTATATATACAGGAAATTTTTGTCTTTTGTTTCTATCTGCACCTGCATGAATGATTTATCAGTCCAATGCACGAGTGACAATCTCTGCTGCATTAGTTGCATGTGTACTGTGATGCCTACTGAGACTGCCACTGTCGCTTATTCCTCCTAGCTTGTTGCTCAGCAAGACCTTGGTTCCTCTCCTGCTCAGCCCTTTGTGCACCTGTTCTGACAGTAAGGCACCAGGCTGCGTGGTCCTCTGCACACTGCTCCCACATGTTGACGTTGATGCTGCACATTTTCAAGTCCTTCTTGCAGACATCCCTGAAGCACAGGTGTGGTCAACCAGCCAAACAAGTGCCCTCTGCCAGCTCACCATACAGTAGATCTTTATGAATGTGGTCCAGACCCATTCTCCTGATGTGGCCAAGCCAATGAAGGCACCTTTCGCCAAGAATGGTGAAGATGCTGCTCATGGTGGTGCGTTCCAAGACCTCTGTGTTGGGCACCTTGTCCTGCCATCGGATATGCAGAATTCATCTAAGGCACCTCAGATGTAGCTGTTGAGCTTTTTCTCATGTCTAGAGGAGTATGCTGAGCATGCAGGTCTGGTAGCCTTGTAGTTTTGTCTTCTCAGTGAGGCTGGACTTGTTCCAGACTCTGTGGCTTAGTCTTGCCATAACTGATGCTGCCTTCGCAATCAAATCAAATCAATTTTATTTATATAGCGCCAAATCACAACAAACAATTGCCCCAAGGCGCTTTATATTGTAAGGCAAAGCCATACAATAATTACGGAAAAACCCCAACGGTCATAACGACCCCCTATGAGCAAGCACTTGGCGACAGTGGGAAGGAAAAACTCCCTTTTAACAGGAAGAAACCTCCAGCAGAACCAGGCTTAGGGAGGGGCAGTTTTCTGCTGGGACTGGATGGGGCTGAGGGAGAGAACCAGGAAAAAGACATGCTGTGGAAGAGAGCACAGATCAATCACTAATAATTAAATGCAGAGTGGTGCATACAGAGCAAAAAGAGAAAGAAACACTCAGTGCATCATGGGAACCCCCCAGCAGTCTAAGTCTAAAGCAGCATAACTAAGGGATGGTTCAGGGTCAGCTGATCCAGCCCTAACTATAAGCTTTAGCAAAAAGGAAAGTTTTAAGCCTAATCTTAAAAGTAGAGAGGGTGTCTGTCTCCCTGATCTGAATTGGGAGCTGGTTCCACAGGAGAGGAGCCTGAAAGCTGAAGGCTCTGCCTCCCCTTCTACTCTTACAAACCCTAGGAACTACAAGTAAGCCTGCAGTCTGAGAGCGAAGCACTCTATTGGGGTGATATGGTACTATGAGGTCCCTAAGATAAGATGGGACCTGATTATTCAAAACCTTATAAGTAAGAAGAAGAATTTTAAGTTCTATTCTAGAATTAACAGGAAGCCAATGAAGAGAGGCCAATATGTGTGAGATATGCTCTCTCCTTCTAGTCCCTGTCAGTACTCTAGCTGCAGCATTTTGAATTAACTGAAGGCTTTTCAGGGAACTTTTAGGACAACCTGATAATAATGAATTACAGTAGTCCAGCCTAGAGGAAATAAATGCATGAATTAGTTTTTCAGCATCACTCTGAGACAAGACCTTTCTAATTTTAGAGATATTGCGCAAATGCAAAAAACAGTCCTACATATTTGTTTAATATGCGCATTGAATGACATATCCTGATCAAAAATGACTCCAAGATTTCTCACAGTATTACTAGAGGTCAGGGTAATGCCATCCAGAGTAAGGATCTGGTTAGACACCATGTTTCTAAGATTTGTGGGGCCAAGTACAATAACTTCAGTTTTATCTGAGTTTAAAAGCAGGAAATTAGAGGTCATCCATGTCTTTATGTCTGTAAGACAGTCCTGCAGTTTAGCTAATTGGTGTGTGTCCTCTGGCTTCATGGGTAACAATGAAATTTTAAGCAATGCTGACTAATAATACTGCCTAAGGGAAACATGTATAAAGTGAATAAACTTGGTCCTAGCACAGAACCTTGTGGAACTCCATAATTAACCTTAGTCTGTGATGAACACCAATCCTGGTGTTCATCTCTATATGTGAAGTGCTCCACAACTTCCAGGCTGGACCCATCAATGTCAATGTTAGGGGGAGCAACTCTGCCCTGCGCCATGACATTTGTTTGCTTCAGACTGATGGTCAGTCTGAACTCCTTGCAGGCGTGAGCGGGGTGACTAACAAGCTGCTGCAGACCGTCTTTGGAGTGTGATGTCAAGGCTGCATCGTCGGCAAAGAGCATCTCACGGATGAGTACCTCCACAACCTTGGTGTTGGCACAAAGTTGAGTGATGTTGAAGCGCTGGCTGTTGGCCCTGGTGTGAATGTACATTTTCTTGCTGCAATCCTTCATGGCGTACAGAAGGAGCAAGAAGAAGATGATTCAGAAGAGCGTCGGTGCAAGGACACAGCCCTGTTTCACCCCACTGCTTACTGGGAAGGCCTCTGATGCAGCACCATTGAAACAAACTGTATTATGCATGTTCTAATGGAATGAAGAGACCACTGCAAGGAGTTTTGGGGGACAGCCGATCTTCTGCAGGAGCCTGAAGAATTAACTGACCAAGTCAAAAGCCTTGGTCAGGTCGATGAAGGCAATGTAGAGTGGCATTTGCTGCTCTTGACACTTCTCCTGCAGCTGGCGTATTGTAAAGATCATGTCCACGGTAGACCTCCCAGCTCGAAAGCCGCAGTGGCTCTGGGTAAACACGTGAGGCCAAGGTCTAGTCATCATCAGAGATATACTATTACCTTAAAGTTCAAATATTAATATCCAGTTAAAGTGGTACTTTAATAATTAGACAATTACTGTATCGTAAGTCCCTTCAGCTGCTCCCTTGTTTTTCCACTTGGGGTCACCACTAGACAATTACTGTATCATAAGTCCCTTCAGCTGCTCCCTTGTTTTTCCACTTGGGGTCACCACAGCAGAGCCAATGTGAATTTGCATGTTGAATTGGCACAACTTTTATGCCGGCTCTCCTTCCTGATCCTTTTTGGGGTAATTTTATAATGAAAATGTGAACTACCAATGTCATCACAATGTTGAATTATTGTTTACTCAAGCATTGAACAGTATCCTCTTAAAGCATATGGAGACTTGTGCAATGCCTGGGTCCAAATGTAGGTCTATGCAGTAAAATGTCTCCTCCAGTCTTAACCCATTTCAGCCCATCGGTCACAATTAAGGCTTTAAAAATGTTACTGAATCAATCATCAGTACATGTACAGCAAAAATGTAGATATGGAAGGGTTTGAATGAAGAATGTGGACTATCAAGTGCATAGTGGAATTTGTCACATGACCAGAGCTGTTTACATTATAGTGGCACAGACAGAATCAAATTGTTCCACCAATGCTCTCAAACAAAACCTTAGGAAGGTTTGTTAAAATAAACATACGAGGTCTGTTAGAAAAGTATCCGACCTTTTTATTTTTTGCAAAAACCTGATGGATTTGAGTCACGTGTGCTTGCATGAGCCAACCTCGATCCATCGTGCGCATGCGTGAATTTTTTCACGCCTGTCGATTGTGTCATTTGCTGGTAAGCAGCCTTTGTGTGAGGATGGGTGTAGTCTCTCGTTGGATTTTCTTTGCAAGGAAAATGGCGGAACAACTGGAGCAGCGCGACTGCATCAAATTTTGCCAGAAACGGGGCGACAGCCAGGTGGAAACCATTCTGATTATTCAGACGGCTTTCGGTGACGATCCTATGGGCATCACACAGGAGCGTACAACCGGTTTAAAGACGACCGCACAATAGTGGAAAGCGAGCCACGCTCTGGTTGGCCATCAACATGCTGAAATGACCAGATCATTTCCAAAGTAAACGCTGTGGTGATGTAGGACCGTCGTGTGACTATCCGAGAAATTATGGAAGAGGTGGACATCAGCACTTTTTGGCACATTCCACTGTGACAGAAGATTTGGCCATGAAAAGAGTTGCAGTGAAATTCATGCAGATGGCTTCGGCACAAAGCTGCCGACGGAGCAAAAGCAACTCCGTGTTGAAGTCTCACAGGACATGCTGTGACATGCCCACCTCTTCCACAATTTCTTGGATAGTCACACAACTGAAAAGCCACCAAAAGCCATTGGAATTCAGATGTCTGAGTCCAGCGAGCGTGGCTCGCTCTCCACTGTTGTGCGGCTGCCTTTAAACCAGTTGTACCGCTCCTTAATCTGTGTGATGCCCATAGGATCGTCACCGAAAGCCGTCTGAATAATCCGAATTGTTTCCACCTGGCTGTCGCCCAGTTTCTGGCAAAATTGGATGCAGTCACGCTGCTCCAGTCGTTCCGCCATTTTCCTTGCAAAGAAAATCCGATGAGAGACTACACCCATCCGCACACAAAGGCTGCTTACCAGCAAATGACGCAATCGACAGGTGTGAAAAAATTCACGCATGTGGACGAAGGTTCAAGGTTGGCTCATGCAAGCACACGTGATTCAAATCCATCAGGTTTTTGCAAAAAATAAAAAGGTCGGATACTTTTCTAACAGACCTCGTATCACCAAGATTGGCAAATTTTCCAGAATTTACAGTGTTCTCTGTGCAGTAATCAAAATATGAACATATCTCACTCAGAAATGTTACTATGACTTTGTCCCAGCTCAATTCAACACACAAATCAAAATCATAGACATATCTCCCCCCACCCCCACCCCAGTGGCCCAAACATACTGTCATAGTACAATTCTAATATATTAGGTCTGGCCAGTTGGGGTGGGGGGTATGTTTAATATTTGAAGTATATATGTAGAACTGATCAAGGGCAAAGTATTCAAAACATCTCCTGGCTGAAATATGTTAAAATACTGAGGACTACACAGAGAAATGTGTCAACTGCCAATGGAAAACCCTTATAATACATTATCCGACCGGTCACTATTGTGACCGACCATAAAAAAAAAAAAAAAAAAAAAAACACACCTTTTCACCTGCTTTTCCATGAAAATTTTAAAAAATAACAATTGATCATTTCAAAAGGGGGGTACTAATGGCACATGATTTACATATTTTCATGTCTGGGAAAAATTTGGGATTAAATGGGTTAATGATGTGAAGTAATAATGAGGTGACTGGTAGTAAGATACACTGGGTCACCAGAAACTTTCAAGGCATCATTCAGGAAGAAACCAACGGTCTAGGGAAATAAGGCATGAGCATGTATAATGTAACCAGTTTGTAACCGTTTATTACTAGATTGTAGAATTCTAATATCAAAAAGAAACAATGAAAAAAAAACAGACATTTGCATTTATGTGTTGACATGAAATGTAATAATTGCAATACAGAAATGATATAATGTTTATACTGATAAACTTATATCTTATTTAATCTGGGCTCATGCATATATTCAAATTAAGGTGCAGGAGCCAGCCAAAAACAAATACAAATACATAAAAAAATATAGCTGCAAGCAGCCATGTGGGGGTCTAGCAGAAATGGCAGCGTTCGCAATGGTCCTCAAATTTGTATATGTCCTCAGAATTGGGTCATGAGTCCATGTACTAAATTTGGTTTTAAAACGTACAGGCCTTCTGGCCAGTCAGAGGCAAAAAGGGCGGAACCTTCCCCTACTATCCTGGGTTTCACAAATTCTTGAGCGGGGGGAGGGGGCAAGTTTTCTGAAGCTGAGCTGTTTGAGTGACCTCTCTTCCGCAGTGTTCTAGCTGCGGGTAGCGGCAAATTTCTGCCCAGCTCTTGGCTTCAAATTGTCTGTTCGTCAAGCACGGTTTTTCCGAAAAATGAACTGAATTGTTGCTGAAAATGTGTGCTAAAAAGTTAGCCGCTTCACTGTCCCGAGGCTGTAAAATTCCAGCTCAGCATGCAGTTGAGGAGGAGAAGCCGAACAGAGATTCTGTCTTCTGAGAGAGAAGAAAGTCTCCATTAAAATCCTGTGCGTGACTGTCGATGACATTTATTTTACAGTTGAAAGGCTTCGTGTTTAACAAAAGTTCGAAGTTTGCGCAGCACTTAAACAGCGAGAGGAAGAAAAAGAGAGAGATGGAGGGAGAGGGAAAGAGAGAGCGAGCGAGAGACAAAGAGAGAGAGGGAGACAGGCAGAGAGAGAGTGCTGTCTTTTCTCTTTAAGTCTATAAAAATAAGGCTATTAAAGTCTATAAAAAATAAAAGTACTTATTTCTTTCACCAAAACATCAGATCTAGGCTTTCATCTTAGATGCATCTTCTGGCAAATTGTAGCTCAACTTTCAGGTCTCCTTTTTAAGAAAATCCTAACATAAAATCAACAATAATAATATTAAAGCAAACAGAGCTCTGGTATCAGATCGGAAAGGATCGTATCGTTTCAGCAGATATCCAGATTCAGGTATTGGGATCGGAAATGAAAAACTGTGGATCATAACACTATCATAAGCTTTCTCTAAATCCACAAACACACAGTGCAACTCCTTCTAGTCTCTCAGAGCAAACATTGCATCTGTAGTGTTCTTTCTCAGCATGAAACCATAATGCTGCTCACAGATCTTCACCTCTTTTCAAGCCTCGCCTCCACTACTATTTTCCCACAACTTCATGCTGTAGCTGATCAACTTTATGCCTCTGTAGTTACTGCAGCTCTGCACATAACCCTTGTTTTTAAAAATTAGAACCAGGTGACCCCGCTTTTTCTTTGAAATATGATTTAAAATCCTCTGCGATGAAAATGTACAGTCACTACTGATTTTGGAGAAACCGATGTCAGGAATAAAGTGGTTTAGAATGTTGGGTGGTTAAACAGAAGGTAGAAGTGCTGTGAGCAACCACTCACTGACTTTGGACTTTGACATATTGATAAGCACAGATTCAAAGAACATCCCCTGATATCAACAGGAGGAAATGATTTACAGAGAGAACTGGGTGTGCCATGAGACCGAATGGTTTTTGTGGGTATGTTTCAGAGAACTTAAAGGCTTCATGCCAGCAGATTGATGTTGTGAGCAGCACAGAACACATATGAGGTGATAAATAGACAGAGAAAGGGAGCGCAAGAGTCACAAAGTTAGAAAACGACTCTGTGCAAGTGTAACTGTATAACTATATGGTATAACTGACACATAAGATGTTTTGTCTTGACCTGAGAGGCTAACAGCTGTCAGCTGCAGCATTCAACGGGCCTGACATTCCACATAAGCATGCAACATTATACATGCCTACCATGTGCACGCAGCACACAGGGTCACTCTTCCTACAGCATTCAGTGTGGTTATACATATTTACTCATTTGTGTGGTCTCTACAAACCAAGTAGCTTAAAGTTCATAATTTACAATAAATAAACAAACATGTCTCGAAAAAAAAAAAAAATCCGAATTTGCCGAAGTGTATCACTGTTCCTTTAGCAAAACAGACTTGGATCAGTTTTCATGCTTCTCAGGGTTTTGAAATCCCTTTAAGTGCTCATTCTTACAACCCCTGTTGGGAAGGTGCCGTGACACGGACCCACAACAGGGGGCGTTAATGAACGGACAATGGATAAGCCAAAAAGTAACAATTTAATGTTGTGAAGCGCACAACGAAGTACAGACAATACAAATATTGCGGAATGTCAATCATACACAAGGTGACGTGTGGCAGGCTCGAAGATAGAAGACGTCTGGTGCAAGAAGAGCCGGATCCCACACGGCTTCCACCACCAACGGATCTGAAGAACACCGGAGCCGCCAAGCCCTGCGCCCCAGGTGGCCACTGTCTTCAGCAGTCAGACCCGGTACTGCTGGCAGAGAACAGAAATAGTTTTGATGAGTGTGAGTTCGCACACTCAGTAATCCCACAGTCTGTGTTCAGTTAGGAGGGAGAACCTCCACCTCCGATAACACACTCGGACAGCTCCTGAGACAACCACTTATCTGGGTGGGGTGGGAGGCGAAGCCGTCGCAGTCCACACCAAACGCCAACACAGCAGACAAGGAATCCGTCACAGGAAAACGGCTGCAAAAGAGATCAGACTATTGTTCGGTTTAGATTCAGCAGAGAATTACCTGTATGGTAGCTGATTTCTCGGCGGGGAGGTGGAGTTGCAGTCCGGCCTTTATGGTGATGGTGTTGAGTAGTGGATGAGTGACAGCTGGTACGGATGATGAGTGACAGCTGTCACTCCCGGTCGCTCCGACGCCCTCTCGTGCTTGAAGCCCGCACTTCAAGCAGGGCGCCATCTTGTGGTGGTGGGCCAGCAGTAGCTCCTCTTCAGCGGCCCACACAACAACCCCAATTCCAATGAAGTTGGGACTGACAGGTCTGAAGGGCGGAATAGGCTGGACGCAAATGCAGGACTCTGACAACAAGCTCTGTAAGACACAGCAGTTTACTGAAACAGTAAACGAGGTTCGGTACACGGAAAGGCAGTCCAACAAGAGTGATACAAACAGAAACATCAGGCAGTAGGCGTGGTCGAGGATACAGGCAGGTAGTCGTAACACACATGAAGCAGGTAGGACAAGAATACAATACAGAGCTGGAGAGTAGGCACAAGGCGCAACAATCTGGCGAAGAAATGAGGCAAACAAAGGAGCTTATGTGCACCCAGGTGATGAGGTACAGATTGACAGCAGGTGGAACGCCCCAGAAAGAAGGAGTGGCCAGGGAGAAGGACACACCCACCACCAGAAAACACAGACAGACAACAGAGAAAGCGACAGACAGATCCAGACAGGAAAAACCCCCCAGCAAGAGACAAAACAATATAAGCAAACCAAAACCAGGAAAGCAGCAAACAGGACCCAAAGCCTGACAGTACCCCCCCTCAAGGGCTGACCCCAGACGGCCCAGGAGCCGCAGGATGAGCCGCATGAAAGGCACGAATAAGACCGGGGTCCAACACAAACGGGAGGGAACCCAGGACCGCTCCTCGGGACCGTAACCCTCCCAGTCCACCAAATACTGGAGACCGCGACCCCGGTGGCGCGAAGCAAGCAACCGGCAAACCGTAAAAACCGGACCCCCGTCCACCCACCGGGCGGAAGGAGGGGGAAGGGCCGGAGTGCACAGCGGACTGGACCGATAAGGCTTAACCTGGCTAACATGAAACGTGGGGTGGATGCGCATGGAAGCAGGTAACCGAAGACGAACCGAAACAGGATTGATGACTTTAGTTATGGGGAAGGGACCAATGAACCTGGGCGCTAATTTACGAGGAACCCCACGGAGCGGGAGGTGACGCGTCGACAACCACACCTTCTGACCAACAGTATAGGCCGGAGCATCCGTCCGCCTGCAATCGGCCGCCGCTTTATAAAGAGCCGAAGAACGGACGAGCGCCCGCCGAGCCCGCTCCCAGGTCTGTTGGCACCGAATGATCAAACTGAGGGCAGACGGAACCGGAGATTGCAGATCAGCGGGGGTAAACAAAGAAGGCTGATGACCGAAATCCACGTGAAAAGGCGAATACCCATTAGAATCTGACGGTAAACTGTTATGTGCTAATTTAATCCATGACAATTGTAAGGACCAGGTGGATGGATGTTGTGAGCACAAAATACGCAAACCTTTCTCCAATTCCTGATTACACCGTTCTGACTGACCGTTTGCCTGCGGATGGTACCCGGAAGTGAGACTGGAGGTGGCCCCTAGGAGACGGCAGAATTCCCTCCAAAATCCCGAGATGAACTGTGGACCTCGGTCGGAGACTATGTCCTGTGGAAACCCATGGAGACGAAAAACATGTTGGAGCATTAGTTCTGCTAACTCCTTGGCAGAAGGCAATTTCGGCAAAGGCACAAAATGACACATTTTGGAAAACCTATCAACAACAGTGAGAATTACTGTGTGTCCCCTTGAAGGGGGTCGTCCAGTAACAAAGTCCAGGGAGATATGAGTCCAGGGCTGTCTAGGAATTGACAGAGGCAGTAATGACCCAGAAGGAGGACGAGTGGAGGACTTGTGCATGGCACAAGCCTGACAGCCATTAACAAATTCAGTAACATCCCTACTCATACAAGGCCACCAGAACCGCTGTTGGAGAATAAACATAGTCTTTTTAATACCTGGATGGCAGGAAAAGCGACTGCTATGGCCCCACTCGATAACTGCCCCCCTAAGAGGAACCGGAACAAACAATCGATCGGCAGGACATTCGGTAGGTATGGTTTCATTCTCAAATGAGGCCTTTATGCGTGATTCAATGTCCCAAGTGATCACAGAAACAAAGCATGTGGATGGCAAAATATTACCGGGATCTGTTGGAGCATTGGGATCATCAAACTGTCTGGACAAGGCGTCTGGTTTACCATTCTTTGACCCAGGCCGGTAAGTGATCACGAAGTTGAATCGGCTGAAAAATATTGCCCAGCGAGCCTTTAGTCGCTTTGCGGAACGTAAATAAGCCAAATTCTTATGATCAGTGTAGACTAAGAACATGGTCCGTACATGCCGGGTGTGCGTTTCTAGGTCAGGGGAGAAAATCAGTATATCATCCAGATATACGAACACGAATTTATTCAAGAATTCCCGTAATACATCGTTAACTAGGTTCTGGAAGACAGCCGGCGCGTTAGTAAGCCCAAATGGCATCACCAAATACTCGTAGTGACCGGAGGGGGTGTTAAACGCCGTCTTCTATTCGTCCCCCTCTCTAATCCTGACCAAATGATAAGCATTACGGAGATCTAATTTGGTGAATACTTTAGCCCCCTCAAGTGATTCAAAAGCGGACGACATCAAAGGTAAGGGATAACGGTTCTTCACAGTTATGTCGTTTAACCCTCGATAATCTATGCAAGGCCGTAGCGTCTTATCCTTTTTCTCCACAAAGAAAAATCCTGCCCCTGCAGGGGACAATGAGGGCCGTATTAATCCTGCGTCCAACGATTCCTGTATGTATGCCTGCATGGCAGTACGTTCAGGGGTGGACAGAGAGTATAATTTCCCTCGGGGAGGACTGGCCCCAGGCAACAAGTCAATGGCGCAATCGTACATACGATGAGGTGGGAGTGATTTAGCGTTAGATTTACTAAACACTGTTGCAAGGTCATGATAACAAGGCGGGACCCCGGCCAGCTCCGTCTGAACGAGCGTAGGCATTAGCTTATGGTTGATTAAACATTTTCCGGGGCACGAAGGCCCCCATCCAGTTATCGTACCCTTAGCCCAATCGAAATTGGGACTGTGCTGTTGCAGCCAGGGATGCCCCAGAATGATGGAGTGAGTCATTTTATCCAGGACTAAAAAACTGATTGTTTCCACATGGTTCTCATTGATAATTAGTCGGACGGCCTGAGTGCGATGAGTGATTCTCCCAAGCTCATGTCCGTCCACCGCCCTGACTGCCAGAGGTCGTGAGATGGAAAACAATTTAAAGTGCAAGGACTTGGCGAGGGAGAGTAATATTAAATTGGCATCAGACCCAGAATCTACGAGGGCATGCACCATTTCTGAATTGTGATCAGATTGCAATTGAGCAGGAATATAATTCTGTGAATTAGAAGAAAAAATAGAGCTGTGACTCACCCGTACTAAGGCCTGAGGTCTTGCAGAAGCACCCCTGACTGGACAACAAGCATTCAAATGACCTGATTTACCGCAATAGAAACACAGTCCCTCGTCACGTCTCCACTGTCGTTCCTCCTGCGACAGATGCATGCGGCCGTGCTGCGTCGGCTCATTAGTCCCAGGCCGTTTGACGTTGGAGTGAAGAGCCGTGGTGGGATTCGGGTGCGAGGCAAAGGCGCGCCGGGGCAGACGAGGCGGCTCGCGGAGAGATCGTTCCGCCAAACGTCGGTCGATCCGGATTGCCAGTGTGATCAACTCGTCCAACTCCTCGGGTAATTCGGCGGCGATCAGCTTATCACGAATCTCAGCGGACAGTCCCTGGAAGAACACATCCTGAAGTGCAGCTGGATTCCACTCGCTCTTGGTGGCCAGGATGCGGAAGTCCACAGCGTAATCCGCCACTCGGCGAGTGCCCTGCTTGAGCCTCAGTAGGGAGCGCGCCGCCTCACGTCCCGGTGGTGTGTGCTGGAATATCTGCTCGAGCGCCACGGTGAAAGCTTGAAGGGAGGAGCAAGATGGCGACTGACGGCTCCACTCCGCAGTAGCCCACGCCGCAGCCCGGCCCGACAAATGGGAGATCAAGTATGCTATCTTCGTCCGATCGGACGGGAACATACAGGGCATCAGTTCAAAATGCAACTCACATTGCGTGATAAAGGGCATGATGTCACCAGTTTCCCCGGAGAATCGTTCAGGGCGGGAAAGATGAGTACAGATGGCTGCTTCCGGTGCAATGGTCGTCATGGCGGCGGGCGGAAGTGGTACCGGGGAGCAGGTGTTGCTTCTTGCTGGGTCCGGGCTGGCCTGAATAGGAAGTTTTGACAGGAGCCGTTCCAACTGGGAGCTCACGGACGTCATGAAAGCGTCCTGTCGCTGAGCTAACTCACCAAGACCGGTACTAAGAGCGGTGAGCTGATCCCCTGCTGGGCAAGTTGCTTACTGTGGTGACGAACCGCAAGCTGGAAAGTCGTAGAGTCCGCTGCGTCCATTGTTGGCCAAATTGTTCTGATAGGTCTGAAGGGCGGAATAGGCTGGACGCAAATGCAGGACTCTGACAACAAGCTCTGTAAGACACAGCAGTTTACTGAAACAGTAAACGAGGTTCGGTACACGGAAAGGCAGTCCAACAAGAGTGATACAAACAGAAACATCAGGCAGTAGGCGTGGTCAAGGATACAGGCATGTAGTCGTAACACACGTGAAGCAGGCAGGACAAGAATACAAGACAGAGCTGGAGAGTAGGCACAAGGCGCAACAATCTGGCGAAGAAATGAGGCAAATGAGGCAAACAAAGGAGCTTATGTGCACCCAGGTGATGAGGTACAGATTGAGAGCAGGTGTGTGTGGAACGCCCCAGAAAGAAGGAGTGGCCAGGGAGAAGGACACACCCACCACCAGAAAACACAGACAGACAACAGAGAAAGCGACAGACAGATCCAGACAGGAAAAACCCCCCAGCAAGAGACAAAACAATATAAGCAAACCAAAACCAGGAAAGCAGCAAACAGGACCCAAAGCCTGACAGGGACATTGTATAAAATATAAATAAAAACAGAATACAATGATTTACAAATCCTCTTCAACCTGTATTCAATTGAATACACCACAAAGACAAGATATTTAATGTTCAAACTGATAAAACTTATTGCTTTTGTACAAATATTTGCTCATTTTGAAATGGATGCCTGCAACACGTTTCAAAAAAGCTGGGACAGTGGTATGTTTACCACTGTGTTACATCACCTTTCCTTCTAACAACACTCAATAAGCATTTGGGAACTGAGGACACTAATTGTTGAAGCTTTGCAGGTGGAAATCTTTCCCATTCTTGCTTGAAGTACGACTTCAGTTGTTCAACAGTCCGGGGTCTCCGTTGTCGTATTTTGTGCTTCATAATGTGCCACACATTTTCAATGGGCGACAGGTCTGGACTGCAAGCAGGCCACTTTAGTACCCACACTCTTTTACTAGGAAGCCACGCTGTTGTAACACGTGCAGAATGTGGCTTGGCATTGTCTTGCTGAAATAAGCAGGGACGTCCCTGAAAAAGACGTTGCTTGGATGGCAGCATGTGTTGCAGGCATCCATTTCAAAATGAGCAATATTTGCACAAAAAATAAAGGTTATCAGTTTGAACATTAAATATTTTGTCTTTGTGGCGTATTCAATTGAATATAGGTTGAAGAGGATTTGCAAATCGTATTCTGTTTTTATTTACATTTTACACAACGTCCCAACTTCATTGGAATTGGGGTTGTATATGCAAACCAAATAAATGCCCTAAAAGAACAGCAAATTTTCCATAACATAGTACTTTCGAATATCTCATATTTAAATATCCTGCCACATACTCACAAAATGCAAATAACTGAGCAGTAAACTGGAAACACACAGGTATGGGCATGTTTTTCACTCTGAAAATCATCATGAGTTAGTACTGTCATGGCCTCTCCTCTGTCTGCACTGCGGTTCCTCCTGCAGGCAGAGGGGGGCCATGTCTAATTGGAGTCACCTGGGACTCATTATAAAAGCAGGGCTTCAGCAACATTCTCTCTCTCTGCTGCCTCCTGCAGGTACCACCTTTTTGTTTAGTTCTTGTTGGTTTGGTTTTACAGTCATATTTACACATACATGCTCACGCACCCATGCACTGCATACATCTTAAATATTGACACATCACACCTCATTGTCTTTATCTTTGTTTAAAGTTAATTATTATTTACAATAAAATCTTTCTGATTGGCCTAAATCTTGCCTCCCCTCTCTCTTGTTGTGGGCTATGAGCCGGCCTGTGACAGTACTGTGAATGTTAGTTTTAAAACTGTAACCTTCTGAGTGCCCCTGATCCCCCCCCACCCCCAACATGGTAAACCAGATATACCATTATTTTCCAGTGAGACAATGGCGGCAAATTTCACCACCAGGGCAGGGAAAATAGCACCTACACCATACAGTCAGAAATAAGAAAAAAGCCTTTTTTCTGCTTGCTGCAGCATCAAGGACAAACCATATGCTGATTTACCTGCAACGATGGTGAAAGATTAACAGTGACAGATTAAATTATTTTGCAAGCACTGTTGGCTACTGTCACCTGAGGTCTAACACTACTACTGTTGTATATTCTTGCATCCTTCCTTGCATCTGCTGTCTACTGCTGGAAACAGTAACAATTCTGTCATTACAAGTAACAGAAGGATGGAGCCACCAGGCAGGAGGAGAAGAGGGAGGCCTTATGGATGTTGGACAGGATTAGGAATGACCATATCAGAGGGACATATCAGGTTTGTCGGACAGAAACATCTGGATACAAGTGCAGGAGGAAAAACCCAGCAAGAGAACACAGAGACAAAATCAACCAAACCTAAACTAGATAAAACCGAAACTAAAACAAAACAGAAGACAACCAAAACCTAAGCTAAACAAAATAAAACTGAGACCTGAGCTGAACATGGCATGACAGAAACATAATAAGACAGAAACACAGCACACAGAGGTCAGATCATGCCAGGACAGCTCAGGTGCAACGGTTTGGAGACAAAGGCGAGATTGAGATGGTTTGAACATGTGCAGAGGAAGGAGCCAGGGTAAATAGGGAGAAGGCTGCTGAGGATGGAGCCACCAGGCAGGAAGAAAAGGGGGAGGCCAAAGAGGAGGTTTATGGATGTGGCGAGAAAGGACATGCAGGTGGTTGGTGTGATAGTATCAAGGCTGTCAGACAAAGAAGGCTGGAGACAAATGCAGGACTCGACAACGTAGCTCTGGTTCAAGGAGGCGTTCTGAAAGGCTCAGCTGGGTTCGGTACACAGAGAGGTAGAGAAGCAAACAAATCCAAAACATCAGGCAATGGCATGGTCAATAAAACAGGCAGGTGGTCAAAACACAACGTGGAAGCAGGACATAGAATGAACAAGGTACAGAGCTAGAAGCGATGGCACAGGGCACAACGATCAGGTGAAAAATCAGTGCAACCAGTGGTGTTTAAATACTCCCAGTGATAAGTGTAGAAAGATCCAGAATAAGGCGTGACCAAACCAGAGTGAAATGCCCCCACCAAGCTCAAAGAAAGGCAGACAAGAGAAATGCGGACCAGAAAACCCAATCAAGACACACCCAGCCAGAAAAGCAACATAATCCAGAAACAAAAACCAACAGCACAATATAGGACAAAACACAATACATGACAGACAGAGGAAGTTACAGATGACAGGGTGAGATGGAAACGATTGATCTGCTGTGGTGACCCCTAATGGGGGCAGCCAAAAGAAGTATCAGTGTGTAAAAGAAGAGTTAAATCTTACGAGGTAATATGCCACAGCTTAGATTTCAGTTTGTCCTCTAGCTTCAGCAGTAATGTTAACTAGTGGGAGAGATGGAAAAAAACAACACAAATTAAATGTTTGATACCTTATAATGATATAATTTTTCAAAGTTCCATCCATCCATTTTCTTCCACTTTATCCAGAGTCGGGTCGCGGGGGCAGCAGCTCAAGCAAAGTCGCCCAGACCTCCCGATCCACACACACCTCCCCCAGCTCCTCCGGGGGAACCCCAAGGCGTTCCCAAGCCAGCCGAGAGATGTAGTCCCTCCAGCGTGTCCTGGGTCTTCCCCGGGGCCTCCTCCCAATGGGACGTGCCCGGAACACCTCTCCAGCGAGGCGTCCAGGGGGCATCCGGAAAAGATGCCTGAGCCACCTCAACTGACTCCTTTCGATGTGGAGGAGCAGCGGCTCGACTCCGAGCTCCTCCTGAGTGACCGAGCTCCTCACCCTATCTCTAAGGGAGCGCCCAGCCACCCTGCGGAGGAAACTCATCTCGGCCGCTTGTACTCGCGATCTCGTTCTTTCAGTCTTGAGCCAAATCTCATGACCATAGGTGAGGATCGGACCGTAGATTGATCGGTAAATCGAGAGCTTTGCCCCCCTACTCAGCTCTCTCTTCACCACTACGGTCCGATACAGCGACTGCATCACTGCAGATGCTGCACCGATCCGTCTATCAATCTCATGCTCCATCCGTCCCTCACTCGTGAACAAGACCCCGAGATACTTAAACTCTTGAAACACTTGAGGCAAGGACACTCCACTGAC
Source organism: Thalassophryne amazonica (assembly GCF_902500255.1). NCBI lineage: Eukaryota > Metazoa > Chordata > Actinopteri > Batrachoidiformes > Batrachoididae > Thalassophryne > Thalassophryne amazonica. The sequence goes on from NC_047104.1 coordinate 73,872,898, forward strand.
CTGAAGAGGGCAAAGCACCTTTTTCCGGTCGAGAACCATGGCCTCGGATTTGGAGGTGCTGATCTTCATCCCAGGACGCTTTACACTCGGCTGCAAACCGCCCCAGTGCACGCTGAAGGTCCTGATTTGACGAAGCCAACAGAACCACATCATCCGCAAACAGCAGAGACGAGATTCTGTGGTTCCCAAACCAGACCTCCTCTACACCCTGGCTGCACCTAGAAATTCTGTCCATAAAAATAATGAACAGAACCGGTGACAACGGGCAGCCCTGGCGGAGGCCAACGTGCACTGGAAACAGGTATGACTTACTACCGGCAATGCGAACCAAGCTCCTGCTGTGGTCATACAAGGACTGGATAGCCCTTAGCAAAGGACCCTGGACCCCGTACTCCCGGAGCACTCCCCACAGGGTGCCTCGAGGGACACGGTCGAACGCCTTCTCCAGATCCACAAAACACATGTGGACTGGTTGGGCGAACTCCCATGAACCCTCGAGCACCCGATGGAGCATGTAGAGCTGGTCTAGTGTGCTGCGACCAGGACGAAAACCACACTGCTCCTCCTGAATCCGAGGTTCGACCATCGGTCGAATTCTCCTCTCCAGTACTCTGGAATAGACCTTACCGGGGAGGCTGAGGAGTGTGATCCCCCTATAGTTGGAACACACCCTCCGGTCCCCCTTCTTAAACAGAGGGACCACCACCCCGGTCTGCCAATCCAGAGGCACTGTCCCCGATCGCCACGCGATGTTGCAGAGGCATGACCGCCAAGACAGTCCCACAACATCCAGAGACTTAAGGTACTCAGGACGGATTTCATCCACTCCAGGAGCCTTGCCATCGAGAAGCTTTCTAACCACCTTGGTGACTTCGGCCTGGGTAATGGATGAGTCCGCCTCTGAGTCCCCAGACGATGGGATTGAGGAGATCCTCAAAGTACTCCTTCCACCGCCCGACAACATTCCCAGTCAGGGTCAACAGCTCCCCACCCGCACCGTAAACAGTGCCGGTGGAGAGCTGCTTCCGTCTCCTGAGGCGTCGGACAGTTTGCCAGAATCTCTTCGAGGCCTACCAATAGTCCTCCTCCATAGCCTCCCCGAACTCCTCCCAGACCCGAGTTTTTGCCTCTGCGACCGCACAGGCTGCAGCACGCTTGGCCTGCCGGTGCCTGTCAGCTGCCTCTGGGGTCTCACCTACCAACAAAGATAAGTAGGACTCCTTCTTCAGCTTGACGGCATCCATTACTTCCGGTGTCCACCACCAGGTTCGGGGATTGCCGCCGCGACAGGCACCAGAGACCTTGCAACCACAGCTATGAGCGGCCGCATCGACAATGGAGGTGGAGAACATGGTCCACTCGGACTCCATGTCTCCATCTCCCCCGGGATCTGGGAGAAGCTCTCCCAGAGGTGGGAGACCTCGCTGACAGAGGGTTCCGCCAGTCGTTCCCAAGCAGACCCTCACGATACGTTTGGGCCTGCCAGGTCTGACCGGCTTCCTCCCCTCCCAGTGGATCCAACTCACCACCAGGTGGTGATCGGTCTACAGCTCTGCCCCTCTCTTCACTCGAGTGTCCGAGACACGTGGCCAAAGGTCAGATGATACGACTACAAAGTCATGCACTTATGGACACCCTTGTGCTCGAACATGGTGTTTGTGATGGACAAACTGTGACTAGCACAGAAGTCCAACAACTGAACACCACTCGGGTTCAGATCGGGAGGCTGTGCTTCCCGATCACCCCCCTCCAGGTCTCACTGTCGCTGCCCAGGTGGGCGTTGAAATCCCCCAGGAGAACAATGGAGTCCCCAGTCGGAGCGCTGTCTAGTACCCCTCCCAGGGACTCCAGGAAGGTCGGGTACTCTGCACTGCTGCTCGGCCCGTAGGCCGAGACAACGGTGAGAGACTTGTCCCCGACCCGAAGGCGTAGGGACGCGACCCTCTCGTTCACCAGAGTGAACTCCAGCACATGGCGACTGAGCTGGGGAGCAATAAGCAATGCGACCCCAGCTCTCCGCCTCTCCCCGTGGGCAACACCAGAAAAATGAAGCGTCCAGCCCCTCTCCAGGAGTTGGGTACCAGAGCCCAAGCTGTGCGTGGAGGTGAACCCGACTATCTCTAGTCGGTATCAACCTCCCACACAAGCTCAGGCTCCTTCCCCCCTAGCGAGGTGACATTCCACGTCCCAACAGCCAGGGGCTGTGAGCATGGACCGGGCCGCCGGGCCACCTGCCCTCGACCGCCACCCAATCCTCTCTGCACCCGACCCCCATGGCCCCCTCTGCAGGTGGTGAACCCACAGGAGGGCGGGCCCACATCGCTTTTTCGGGCTGAGCCCGGCCGGGCCCCATGGGCTAAGGCCCGACCACCAGGCGCTCGCGCACGAGCCCCAACCCCAGGCCTGGCTCCAGGGTGGGACCCTGGCTCCGCCATACTGGGCGACGTCTCGGTCCATGATTTTTTTACTGGTCATGGAGGTTCTGAACTGCCCTTAGTCTGACCCGTCACCTAGGACCTGTTTGCCTTGGGAGACTCTACAGGGAGCACAAAGCCCCCGACAACATAGCTCCTAGGATCATCCGGGTACGCAAACTCCCCCACCACGATAAGGTGGCAGCTAGAGCTACTTTATTTTTCAAAGTTAGTCATGGTTAATTAAAAAATACGGAATTTCAAGTTGCAGAGGGAGTATTTTATAATTAGAACTGTAAATAAACTAAAAAATACGATAGATACTGTTAGATATATCTGTGTGTTTAATTGTTTTCTTTATTTGTTTTGGTATTAAAGTATTAAAGTTAAAGTTATTTTACTTAGGACGTATTCTTATGCCACGTTCACACCGCACGTGCCGCGAGCGACGGTGGCGACAGGTTGCCATGTAATCCCTATGGAAGGATGTGTTGTGGTGCCACAAAAGATCAAGCCACGCAACACGATGGACGCGAATGAAGCGATTGGCACATTTGTGGCCCGATATCGCGTCGCGTCGCCCTCCTCCCCAAGTTGAAAAATCTGAACTTTTTCATCTTGTCACGCCGCGATGACCAATCAGCAGTGTTGTGGAAAGTAACTTTGACAAGTTACTTTTTTAGTTACTTTTTTAGTTGCTTTATACAGGTGCTTTGTGCAGTTACTTCATTAGCAGCTTTATGCAATTACTTTATTAGAATCTGCAGAAAACTTGCAACTAATAAGTAATGTAACTAATAAGGTAACGAGTAATCTAACTTGGTTACTCGTAAAATTGAGCAATCAGAAAAGTAACTAATCAGCAAAGTAACTAATAGTTACTTTTCTGAGTACTAAATCTTAAAAATAACCAAATTAGATTATGAGTAACTTTATTAATTACATTCAGCAGCTGCCGACAAGGTGTCCGCAGCTGCTAATGAAGTAAATGTAAGAAGTAACTGTAAAATATAACTGTATAGACTAACTAATGAAGTAACTCTCCAAAGTTACTTTCCCCAACACTGCCAATCAGGGACTGGATATGTAGTGATGTGAAGATGTCTGGAGTTTATACTTGATGTGGACATGTCCTGTGTCTGGCAGCCAGCCTGTGAACAGGACTTATGTCTCTTTTGTCCTTTATTTCACAATTATGACAGAGTTTGAGGGGAGAGCGAGCAGCACCATTGCAGCAGCAGCAGACGTTTTTTTTTTCCACGTGCACCCACGAACGAATCGGCCGTGAAGATAAATTTATTAACTACACAGATGTATGATAAAACAAATGGTGACTGGTTTATAACACAATGATGACAGAGTTTGAGGGGAGAGCGAGCGAGGAACCGCAGCGGCAGCCAGTTTTTGTTTTTTCTTTGTTTACATGTGCGTGCACGAATGAATCATCCGTGAAGATAATTTTATTTTCTACACAGATGCATAAAAAAACAAATGGTGACTGGTTTATAACACAATGATGATAGAATTTGAGGTGAGAGAGCGAGGAACCACAGCGGCAGCCAGATTTTTTTTTTCTTTGTTCATATGTGCGTGCGCGAATGGAACAGGAGGTCCTCAAACTGGGTCCTGGAGAGGCAGAAGTACCGCTGAAAGTGGCCGTCATCCAGACGCAGCTCCTGCAGCAAATGATGAAACTCCCCAAATTGGGAACGTCTCACGAGGATATTGTGAACCCAGCGACGGCGCCGCTGGCGATGTTTGTCAGCTTTCCACAACAAATACAGCACAGCAACTCGCTCTGTGTGATCAAGGTCCACCATGTTGACTCGACGGCGAGTGGAATGGAAGCTCCTTCTATTTGATGACGCATTGGGGCGAATTTTCACCTCGTCCATTGCCAGGTGAAGGAAGTGAATTTGTGGCGTCACGTCGCGTGCGGTGTGAACACGGCATTAGTTTTATATACTTTTCTCTGTTATCTATTGGAATGTGCATGTGTAACTGGATTTAACCAATTTTACCACTCAGGACAAAGAGATTCAGATTACATTATAAATCATAAACATCCCCTTATTGGGCAGGGGGTGGGACCGCCCTTGAATGCCCACGGGGACCAATAAGGGAAGGATTTTGCGAAATAAGGTCCGCCTTTGTTACGCCCATGGAGTGGTCTATAAAACTGTTTGTACCCATTGTTCTTTGTTCTGAATGGGCGGATCTCATGCATGAAAGAAGTTCTTCAGAAACCAGGCCTGATTTCCATTGACTTTGAATGAATTTAAGTGTGGAATAGTTCGAGTTTGTACTTTATGAGGGGCAGTAATACAGAAAGAGCCGGGAGAACAACAATATGGAGGAGCGACTCACGTTTGCTGCGTCCTTCACCCACTTTGCCTCAATTCGGATGACGGACTGCTTCAAGTTCAGAGCACATAAACAATGTCAAATGTATATGTGTTGTCTTTCGTTTTGATGTGTGCCATTATTATGGTAAACAAGTAATAATTGTGGATTAATTGCTGTATTCTGAGATAATTGGAGTGTAAACGTAATCTTGTTGTTGTAATGACAATGATAATAAATCTCATTCCATTCCATTCTTATTCCATTCCAATACTTTGCTCCATCCTCAACAGGTTCAACACTTCAATGTATAAGTGAATGACCTACATGAGAAAAAGTACATTATACATGAACATTTCTTAGAGGAGTAGAAAATATCCAAATAAGACTGTTAGTACAATTTCAGAACAATGTAAACATTGTTGGCTTTAATGCACATTATCTTTGTCAGATGAGGGAACATTAAATCTAAACATTCCCAGTGGGATTGCTTGTTGTGAAACATCACCAATTACACTGAAAAAAATATAAACGCAACACTTTTGTTTTTGCTCCTGCTTTTCATAAGCTGACTTCAAAGATCTAAAATCCCACCTCACAGGTGCGGCATATCAAGTTACTGATTAGACAGCATGATTATTGCACAGGTGTGCCTTAGGCTGGCCACAATAAAAGGCCACTCTGAAATGTGCAGTTTTGCATTATTGGGGGTGGGGGGTGGGTGTCACAAAACCAGTCAGTTTCTGGTGTAACCACCATTTGCCTCACACAGTGCAACACATCTTCACATAGAGTTGATCAGCAGCAGTGATGCCGGTAAGGCGTTACTCTAATCTGACCACCTTTTTTAGTAACGAGTAATCTAACGTGTTAATCTTTCCAAATCAGTAATCAGATTAAAGTTACTTCTCCAAGTCACTGTGCGTTACTATTATTTTTCATTGTGGGTCGATAGCAGCATTAAACTTGGTCTGTGGGCAGGAGGTCGGGGTTCGACTGAACTGCCCACTTTAAGTGAGCTGTGAGCTTTTCATCCGCGGTTTTTTGCAGCTGCTCGACTCGTCGTCTCTTAAAGCACGGTGATCAGCACACCTGCACTGAGCTTTACAAAGACATTTTTATACTTTTTTTCCTCCTTTATTTAGAGCTGAGCTGAGCCGAGCCGCTCCGTATCTGCATGTTAAAACAGCTGATCCTCCGAGACGCGTCAATAACTAACACTATTTTCCACTCAAATGCACCTAAACTCTCTTTCTGAAGACCACATGATGTGAAAACACAATAAAACTTTCTTACCTGTAAATCTGGTCACGTTTTCTGCATAAATAAATGTTATCCATTCTTTGTGCTCAAACGCCAAAGCAGGGGCGAATCCAGATGGAATGGGGGCGTGGGGGAGGGATGTGCCCCCCTCACAACACCCCTAGATTAAAGGTCCAGTTTTGAAGCCTTTTTTTACTACAACTACTAATACTACTTAAAATAATATTAATTTCTACAAGTAAATATTTAGAGAGAATTTAAATGTTAGAAAAATGCTAGAATTAATTTAATAGTTACATTTATAAACAATGTAGGTTCAAAATTGCAAGTTTTACTGTTATAGTGCTGTCAACAGTTAAATATGAGGTCAAGAAAGAGGTCTTTATTTTACTTTTTATAAAACAAGTATTTATTTTCATTGAAGTCAAGAAAGGGTGACTATAAAGTAAGTTTTTGGCAAAACAGGTATTGTCATGTTGAGGTGGCAGAGTGTTGTTGTCGGCAGCTGGGAAAAGTAACTAAAAAAGTAACTAGTAATCTAACTTAGTTACTTTTACAATTGAGTAATCAGTAAAGTAAGTTACTTTTTCAAGGAGTAATCAGTAATTGGATTACTTTTTCAAAGTAACTGTGGCAACACTGATCAGCAGCCAGACACCATCGAATGTGAGCATTTTCCCATTCAAGTTGGTTATGATGATGACCTGCATTCAGGTTGAAACCCCGATGAGGATGACAAGCATGCAGATGAGCTTCCCTGAGACAGTTTCTGACAGTTTGTGCATAAATTCTTTAGTTCAGAAAACCGATTGTTGCAGCAGCTCTCCGTGTGATCTCAGACGATCTTGGAGATGAACATGCTGGATGTGGAGGTCCTGGGCTGGTGTGGTTACACGTGGTCTGCGGTTGTGAGGCTGTTTGGATGTATTGACAAATTGTCTGAAATGCCTTTGGTGATGGCTTATGGTAGAGAAATGAACATTCAATCCATGGTAGAGAAATGAACATTCAATCCATGGGTAACAGCTCTGGTGGACATTCTTGCAGTCACTGGTATGCTCCCTCAAAACTTGCATATCTGTGGCATTGTGCTGTGGATAAAACTGAACATTTCAGAGTGCCCTTTTATTGTGGTCAGCCTAAGGCACACCTATGTAATAATCATGCTGTCTAAGAGCGCCTTGGGGCAACTGTTTGTTGTGATTTGGCGCTATATAAATAAAATCGATTTGATTTTAATAAGTATCTTGATATGCATAACCTGTAAGGTGGGATGGATTATCTCAGCAAAGGAGAAGTGCTCACTAACACAGATTTAGACAGATTTGTGAACAATATTTGAGAGAAATCGGTCTTTTGTGTATATAGAAAATGTTTTAAATCTTTGAGTTCAGCTCAAGAAAAATGGAAGCAAAAACGAAACTGCTGCGATTTTTTAATGCTTTGCAAAATATTCTGTATGCAACAAAATGTTAAAAATAAATCATCTCTGGGGTGGTTGTTGACATGCAGTTGGAATATAAAAGATGTGGACTAAATGTATAAGCTATAAGCTATTTTGCTTTACTGCACATCTGGTTTTGATTGTTAAAAGAAGAAAGTTCAATAAATAAAGTTGGCAAAATTAAATAAATAATATCCTCATTAGATTTGAAGGCAATGGTCAGTTTTCACTAAAATTATGACTGATTTTAAACTTAGTATGTTACAAAAAAATTTCCTCATTTAATAAACAATATTTAACAGGAAATCAATAATGTTCTTAAAAGTACCTCCTGTGAAGTATGTTCTTTACTTCATTGCCAAGCCAGGCAGTGAAGAACTAAAATAACTGCCTTGGCATTGAGTTACACAAGTACATAGACAAAGAGTTTTACACACCCGCCGTGTCTCAAGCTCTGCAGGATCAGGGGTTGGGGATTTGACCAAAGGAACAACAAGGGGAGATTTTTCAATCTCCTGTTGAGGGTGCTGATCATGAGACAGTCTGAATGCGGTCTGAGGATAAATACCATTCCTGCAACAGAGGGGAAATGAACAAAACATGCAGTAGTGTCAAACAAAAAGAGCCAATATCAGGCGCTTGCATGTTATATATTGGTGATATTAAATCTTTTGTGATGTAATACCTAAATTAACCAAGTGGTCAACCTCTGTATTGAAGAGCCCAAAGGGCCATCTATACATGTACTGTAACCGACAAACACTGATGTATATGTAAGGATTAAACACGAGAAGCCATGCATTATACTGTTTGAATGCATGACGCAGAGTCTAAAACGGGCTAGACTTAAACGGCTTAATGTGACTAACATGGAAAGTAGGGTGAATGCGCATGGAGCTGAGTAACTGGAGCTGAACAGAAACAGGATTGATGGCTTTAGATACGGGGAAGGGACCAACAAACCTGGAAGCCAATTTACGCAGAACCCCACGGAGAGGTAAATGGCGGCTAGACAACCAGACCTTGTGACCAACCGTATAGGCTGGAGCGACTGACCGCTTACGGTCAGCCGCTGCCTTGTAAAGGCCAGATGATTGAGCAAGGGCTCACTGAGCCCACTCCCAGGTTCGTTGGCATCGAATGACCAAACTCAGGGCTGACAGAACCGGGGACCGCAGAACAGTGGGAGAGAACAAGGAAGGTTGATGACCAAACATGACATGAAATGGAGAAAACCCAGAAGATGCAGATGGTAAACTGTTGTGTGCTAACTCTATCTAAACTAACTGTGAAGACCAGGTGGACGGGTGCTGTGAACATAATATCCTAAGACCTTTTTCCAACTCTTGGTTAAAATGCTCAGTCTGACCGTTAGCCTGGGGATGGTACCCGGATGTGAGACTGGAGGTGGCCCCAAGGAAACGGCAGAATTCCCTACAAAATCCCGAAACGAACTGTGGACCCCGGTCGGAGACAATGCCCCGTGGGAAACCATGGAGATGGAAAACGTGTGTCACCATAATTTCAGCTAGTTCTTTGGCAGATGGCAATTTAGACAGAGGCACAAAGTGGCACATTTTAGACAATCAACCAACAACAGTCAGAATTACCGTGTGTCCCTTGAAGGAAGGAAGTCCAGTGAAGAAATCCAGGGAAATTTTAGTCCAAGGCTGTCTAGGAATAGACAGATGCAACAATGAAGGAGGCAGGAGAGTGACTTGAGGATTCGTGCATGGCACAAATCTGACAGGCATTAACAAACTCAGTAACATCTTTGATCATATGTGGCCACCAAAACCGTTGTTGGAGAATAAACAAAGTGTTTTTAATACCCGGATGGCAGGAGAATCGACTACTATGGCCCCACTCCATAACTTCCCCCCTAAGGGGGGCCGGAACAAACAATTTATCAACAGGACAGTCGGTCGGAATGGTTTCTTTCTCTAGCGCGGCCCTTACGCGAGACTCTATTTCCCAGGTAATCCAATCCACTTTATTTATAAAGCACATTTAAACAGACTCGAGTCTCCAAAGTGCTGCACAGCAAAAGCATAGACAGGCAAAATAGTAATAATAACAATAATAACAGTAAAATAGATAAGATAAAATACATAAATAACTAAAACCATGATAAAACAATAAATTTCAATAAAATAAAAATAAAATAAGACACAAGGACCGTACAACTCACGCGGTGTTAAAAGCCAAAGAATAAAAGTAGGCCTTAAGATGGGACTTAAAACACTCCACAGTGGGAGCAGATCGGACGTGTAGGGGCAGAGCGTTCCAGAGTCTGGGACCGACCACGGAGAAGGCTCTGTCCCCTCGAGTTTTAAGTCTCGTCCTAGGCACCATGAGCTGGGACTGGCCCTCGGACCTCAGAGCTCGTGCTGGAGTGTAAACCTAGAGGCAGTTGATATATTGCGGGGGCCAGTCCATTCAGAGCTTTAAAAACAAACAAAAGTATCTTAAAATCAATTCTGAAACATACAGGGAGCCAGTGCAGAGAAGCCAAAATTGGGGTAATGTGCTTACGCTTTCTGGCCCCTGTTAAAAGTCGAGCCGCTGAATTCTGGACTAACTGCAGTCGGGAAAGTGCATTATGGCTAATTCCAGAATAAAGTGCATTGCAATAGTCTAAACGAGAAGAAATAAAAGCATACATAACTTGTTCAAACAAATTAAAAGGGATAAAAGATTTCACTTTTGATAAAAGACGAAGGTAAAAAAAAGCTCGATTTTAAAACCGCGTTAACCTGTTTATCAAGTTTAAGATCGCTGTCTATGGTGACACCAAGGCTGGTGACTTTGGGACGCACAGAACTTTGGAGAGGTCCCAAGTCAAAGCGGGAACTGCCAAACAGAATTATTTCAGTTTTTAGAATTATTTCAGTTTTTCCCTCGTTAAGTTTTAAGTAATTCTGTGCTAAACAAGCCTTGACATCACGAGACAGTCGAGAAGGGGTGTCAGGGGGCAGTGGTTATTTTTGAGAATCGGCATGTAAATTTGGCAGTCATCAGCATAAAAATGGTATGACATGCCATGTTTTCTAAATATCTCCCCGAGTAGGAGGAGATACAGAGGAAAAAGAATTGGGCCTAAGATAGAACCCTGGGGGACACCGCACTGCAGGGGAGCAGAAGAGGAGCAGGAGTCCCCCAGCCTCACGGAGAAGGACCTCCCACTCAAGTAAGACTCAAACCACTTCAAAGCAATCCCCATGACACCCACACAGGTTTCCAAGCGAGATAAGAGAGTTGCATGGTCCACTGTGTCAAAAGCAGCAGTCAGGTCTAAAAGCACTAAAATGGCAGCGCTTCCCGCATCAGCTATTAAAAACAGGTCATTAAAAACCTTAAGAAGTGCAGACTCTGTACTGTGAAACGTTTTGTAACCAGACTGAAACGGGTCTAAAATGCCATGTGCATCTAAAAACGGTTGAAATTGAGCAAGCACGCATTTCTCCAAGATCTTGGAAACCAAAGGAAGCTTATAAATGGGCCGATAATTTGCTAAAGTCACAGGGTCAAGGCCAGGCTTCTTAATCAGAGGCTCAACAACAGCATTTTTACAAAAAATGGGGACAGTGCCAGAGACCAGACTACTGTTTATTACCTCGCTCACAAAGGTGCCAATGGTGCCCCAGACCTCTTTAAAAAAGTGAGGAGGAACTGGGTCTGTAGGACTAGTAGAGACTTTGAGTTTATTCACAATCCCAGTAAGAACAGCAAGTGGCACAGGCTCAAACTGGCTAAATGCTGCCGTACATGTGTTAGCCCCTGGGCCACAAGGTGAAGAGGGCGAAATATTGGTCCTTATCGCAGCAACCTTATCATTAAAAAAGGAGAGAAATCTCTCACAGGTTTCATTGGTTATTTCCAATGCAGTGGAAGGATTAGGATTAAAAATAGAGTTCACAGTTTTAAAAAGAACACAGGGTTTGTTAACACTGTTGGTGATTAAGTCAGATAAATGTTTTGTTTTCACTGCTTTAACCACACATTGATAGTTCCTCCAGCTATCTTTAAGAACCTGGTAAAAAACCTCCAGGTGGTTCTTTTTCCATCTCCGCTCCGCCCTCCGACACTCACGCCGAGCTGCACATGTAGTGTCATTTAGCCAGAGCTCCTGCCTGGACTTTGGGCGCATGATTTTAAGAGGAGCTACGCTGTCCAGCACATCAGAGCAGGTGGAAACAAAAGAGTTCATCAGGTGCTCCGTGTTCATGTTTATAGATGGACAAGGGTTTAAAAGACTACACGCTGCAGCGGTAAAGAGAGAGCTAAAGTCAGCTGCTGTGCTAGCCTTAATAGCACGGATATGACGCACAGCTGGCAGCTGCTCTCCAAAAGTTAAAAACATGTCAAACATGACAGGGCAGTGGTCAGAGAACACAGCATCCTCAACAATAACATGGCCAACCGAAAAGCCATGCGACAGCACCAGGTGCAATGTGTGTCCTTGTATCTGCGTTGAGCCAGTGACATGTTGTGTTAGATTAAAAACTTCACATAAGTCTAAAAAGTCTCTGGCCATCGGCATGGACTGACAACATACATGCACATTAAAATCTCCGACAATTAAAATCCTGTCATAACGTGTACGGATAAAAACCATCAGATCATAAAAAGCCTTGATAAAATCCATGTTGTGTCTCGGTGGTCTGTAAATGACAGCGCACAACACTGGATCAGTCTGTCACGCTCTTAGCTCGAAACAGCTCAGTTCAAACGAGGCAAAAGACCACTCCGTAACAACTTTGTGCTGAATGCCAACCCGTAGAACAGTAGCTATTCCTCCGCCATTACCAGAGGCTCTTGGTGTGTTAATAAAAGTACAGTCAGGAGGTAATAACTCTGAGAAAGCGGTGGACTCACCAACGTTGATCCACGTCTCAGTTAAAAACAGTACATCCAGCGATTGTGATGTGAAGAAGTCTCGAAGAATGAAGGTTTTATTCCCTACGGACCTTGCATTCACGAGCGCACACCTCGTAGCAGCCGCCGTCGTGTTAGCCGCATGAGCTACCCGGCCCAGTGGCCTAAGGTTACTCGGGGACACATCACCAGAGCCCGAATGAAGAGAACGATGAGGGCGCAGCGCGCAGAGATCCTCCCGCTGTCCAGTGATGGGCACCACCCAAGCGCTGACTGGAACAACAGTGCGCCGTGAGACATAACGGCGAAAACAGTCTCTAAGGTCCGGTGGAATAGAAGAAGCCCTCACCGTGCTCGGAGAAAGAGCCAGGAAGGCTTTTAGCTTCACTAGCCGGCCGGCTCACACTCCCCGGCGTTTACGCTTCCTGGGCAGAGGCGCGTTCACCCAGACAAGCTGCTCTGGGAGATCAGCCAGGTAAAAAGAATTTGATTTTTTTACTTCATAGATCATACATGATTGCACCGTGTCCTTGATTTTAAGTAATTCCTGGCGATTATACACCAATAGCGAATGAACAGTCCTTGTGACAGACATAAAAATCAATAAAAAATACACAAGCGTAGGCAGAGCCAAGCGGCGGCACAGACACCCCGGTGCCATCTTCCCTCAGGTAATAGCTGAAACAAAGCAGCTGGACGGCAAAATTTTACCCGGATCAGCTGGTGTATTGGGGTCATCATACTGCCGAGACAACACGTGTGGTTTACCATTCTTAGACTCAGGCCGGTAAGTGATAACAAAATCGAACCAACTGAAAAATATTGCCCAATGAGCCTGATGGGCTAAGTGATAACAAAATTGAACCGACTGAAAAATATTGCCCAATGAGCCTGATGGGCATTCAACTGTTTAGCAGAACGTAAATAAGCCAAATTCAATCAGTATAAACTAAGAATGGCATCTATGCCCCCTCGAGCCAGTGTCGCCACTCCTCCAAGGCCACCTTGACCGCTAGCAGTTCCTGGTCACTGATACTGTAATTGCGCTCTGTAGCAGACAATTTGTGGGACAGAAAGGCACATGGATGTAACCATCTGTCTGCGGGACACATCTGGGATGGGATTGCTCCCAAACCAATGTTCGAAGCATTGACTTCCACCACAAACTGCCATGCAGGGTCAGGAAGGAGTAGCATGGGGGATTCTGTAACCATTGCTTTAGGACCCTAAAGGCCTCGTTACATTCCGGAGTCCACTTGAACGCCCGTAATGATGAGGTCACATTATAAAGTGGAGCAGCTACAGAACTGAACTTTCAGATAAAATTTCAGTAGAAGTTAGCAAAGCCCAAGCATCTCTTTATGTCCTTGCAGCTACTAGGCACCGCCTACTCACGTACCGCTGCCACCCTGTCAGGGTCCATTTGAATCCTTCCCTCAACTATGATGAACCCCAGAAACAATCCGGTAGATTTGTGAAACTCGCACTTCTCAGCCTTGACATACAAGTCGTTCCACAAGAGGGTTTGTAACATGGCCTGAACATGCTCTGTGTGAGTCTCGAGATCGGGAGTGAAGATCAGGATATCATCCAAATATACAAACACGAACTTATTCAAATATTCCCGCAGAACATCATTGACAAGGTTCTGGAAGACGGCAGGTGCATTAGTAAGTCCGAGTGGATATTCATAGTGACCTGTGGGAGTGTTAAATGCCATCTTCCATTCATCACCCTGTCTAATCCTGATCAAATGATAGGCGTTACGAAGATCTAATTTAGAAAATACTTTGGAGCCCTCTAGTGACTCAAAAGCAGATGACATCAATGGTAAGGGATAATGGTCTTTCACTGTAATATCATTCAAACCCCGATAATCTAACAAGGATGAAGTGTCTTATCTTTCTTTTCAACAAAGAAAAACCCCACCCCTGCTGTTGACGAAGAGGGCTGAATTAACCCAGCATCAAGTGACTCCTGTATATATATTTGCGCGGCGAGGCATTCAGGAACGGACAGAGAATACAACTTTCCCCGCGGTGGACTGGACCCAGGTAACAAATCAATAGCACAATTGTCCTGCCCTTGGCAGATAAGACCTATAAAACAGCGTTTTAGCACCATCTAGTGGTTGTTTGCTAGAGCAGAAAATTGCATGTTAATACAGGAAGTTGTTATATGCAGCTGCCATTTCATCCTCATGCACAACTAGGAGCAAATGTGTGTTCCCTTCTGCAGCCATCATTCGTTTAGGCTTGTGAAAGCATCATCTGTAAGTTTTTCTTGTTTGTTGTCTCATATTTAAGCCATATTTGACGAGACTTTGTTATAAGACGTGTCAGTTTGACATGTATGGAAATGGGAACAGACTACATTTAAAGCTGCATCTAAAGTGCATGTGCATTTCATTCACATACAGCATAAATAGATAAGATGTTTAAGTTAGAAATTAATATGGTATGCAGTGAGCTAAAGCTACTTTGTCATTAAGCAATGTTTGCTATTTCTGTTTATGTTTTGTACAGTTTCACATTTATGGATGCATCATCAACGGCATCTTATTAAAGGGCAAGACTAAGATGATTCCTGACTCTCCATTTCTTAAACAGAGTTTGGCTGGCTGTTAATTTGTGTCGCCACACAAAGAGAACAGTACAACAATCATATGTATGATGAGGTGGGAGCGACTTAGCTTTAGCCTTGCTAAACACAGCAGCTAAATCATGATAACACAATGGAACCCTGGCCAGATCTGAAGGAACAGACAACAGTGGCTTGGGGCTGGTTAGACACTTCCCAGAGCACGAAGAACCCCACTCAGTAATCGTACCATTCGCCCAATTGAAATCGGAGTGTGCTGTTGCAGCCAGGGGTGCCCCAGAATTACAGAGTGAGTATTATTAGCGAAAACAAAGAAACTGATTATTTCCACATGGTTCTCATTAATAGTGAGACGGACTGACTGAGTTCTGTGAGTGATTTGGCCGAGTTCGTGGCCATCCACCGCCCTGACGTGGTCGTGAAAGGCCGTGGAAAGAGGTCGTGAAAGGCAAAAATATCTAAGGTGCAGGGACCTGGCGAGAGAGGATAACATCAAATTAAATTAGCGTCAGAACCAGAATCCACAAATGCATGCACCAATTCAATGTTCTGATCAGATTCCAATTTAGCTGAAATTACGTTCTGGGATCCCGAGGGAGAAACTGAACTGTGACTCACCCATACGGAGACTCGGGACTTAGTGGAGGCATCCCTGACCAGACAACAAGAAATCAAATGACCTGACTGTCCACAATAAAAACAAAGTCCGTTGTCCCGTCTGCGCTGTTGTTCCTCCTGAGACAAGTGCGTGCGGCCGAGCTCTTCAGTCCCAGGATGTGCGGCGTTGACGTCCGAGTGGTGGGCCGTGGTTGAACTCGGGTGCGATGGGAAGGTGCACCGGGGCAGGTGACGCAGCTCGTGACAAATTCCGCCAGGCGACGGTAAATCCGGATTGCCAGGGCGATCAACTTGTCCAGGTCCTCAGGCAGCTCTGTGGCAATAAGCTGGTCTTGAACCTCTGCAGCCAGCTCCTGGAAGAAAACATCTTGGAGTGCGGCTGGATTCCACTCACTCTTGGTGGCACGGATGCGGAAGTCCACTGCATAATCTGCCACTCGGCGAGTGCCCTGCTTGAGCCTCAAAAGGGAGTGCGCCGCCTCACACCCCGGTGATATGTGTTGAAATACCTGCTGGAACACTGGGGTGAATGCTCGGAGGCAAGATGGCGACTGATGGCTCCACTCCGTGGTAGCCCACACAGCAGCCCAGCCAGACAGGTGAGAGATCATGTATGCTATCTTCGTCTTATCAGATGAAAACATACTGGACATAAGTTCATAATGTAACTCACACTGCGTGATGAAGGGCATGACGTCACCCGTCTCCCCGGAAAATCGTTCAGGGTGGGAAAGCTGAGTACAGATGGCACCCTCCGGTATGGAAGCCGAGGGGGCGGCAGGCAGATGTGGCGAAGGAGAGCTGGTGTTGCCCCTTGCTGGGTCCAGGCTGGCCTGAATATCAAACTTTGACCGGAGTTGGTCTATTTGAGAACTCAGGAGGTCATGAAGGCATCCTGTCGCTGAGCTAGCTCACCGAAGCCAGTGCTGAGAGCGGCGAGCCGGTCCTCTTGCTGAGCAAGCTGCCTGCTATGGTGGCGTACTGCTAGCTGGAAAGGCGTCGAGTCCGCTGCATCCATCGTTGGCCAGATTGATCTATCAGGTCTAGGTAACTGGTTAGACTGGATGCAAATGCAGGACTCAGACAACAAGCTCTGTAGGTAAAAGCAGTTTACTGTAGCAGTAAACAGGGTCCAGTACACAGTGAGGCAGTCCAACAAGAGTAACAATACCAAAACCATCAGGCAAAGGCGTGGTCGAGGATACAGGCAGGTAGTCGTAACACACGTGAGGCAAGCAGATTGAGAATACACAAACAGAGCTGGAGAGAAGACACTAGGTGCATCAATCAAGCAAAGGAGCAAGATAAAATGAGGAGCTTAAATACACCCAGGTGATGAGGTGCTGATTGAGTACAGGTGTGCGTGGAACGCACCAGAAAGAGAGCGTGGCCAGAGAGAGGGAAACGCCCACCACCAAGAGCCAGCAGAGACAGACAAGAGAGAAAGGGACAGACAGACCCAAACAGAAAACCCCAGGAAGAGAACAAAACAGAAAGTAACTGAAAAACAAAACAAAGAAATAAAAGCAAACCAAACTCAAATCCTGGCAAGACTACTCTTAACCCACCTGCGACGCAACTTTTACGGAGCGCTTCTCCACAAAAATTCAAATAAAATAAATAAAATGAAACAGCCACACCAGCTAGGGTGAAAGTACGATTATTCAGTTTCTGGACCACGTTGAAAGAAATCTGAAAACAGTACACAAGAATATGGAGTATATCATAGAGAAATTAATCTCATTCATGTATATTCTTATATTAGTAGAATATACAATGTCAAAGCGACTGTCATGTGACCCACCAAAGTGAGAGAAAAAACATTTCCATTCTATGAATTTGCTCTTACAGAAAATCTCAGGATGGAAAACTTGATGTGAAGAAAAAAACCTGAGGCTAATTAAAAAGTGATAAATTGAGAGTTTCTAATTGAATCACTAAACCAATGGTGAGATATTTAATCACAACAAAGCATTCAGGCAGTAAAACTGAAATCATGACTTTACAGAATACAGATCAACACACAAAAATAAACCATTTTATAACCTTTATTCAGCAATGTTAGTCATTTTCCCACATCACGAAAGCTCACTCCACAGTTCTTTGTCAGATTGTTCCTGTGCCCAGACACTGCACAAAACACCATTTTAGATCACTTTAACAAGTCCGCGCATCATTGATTTCTATTTAATATAATGCCTGACTCCGCATAATAACGTGGAGGCTGCCAACAGCTCACGGGGCTGCATCCGCCATCTAATGGATTAAAAAGAAATCGATGGTGCTGTACCACATGATGACATTCACATTGCAGGTGGAACCACATAAAATATGAAGGTGACTACTGCCCCCACGCGGACATACACAGTACTGCTGGGTGTATCTTTGGAACATTGTTAAGTTTATGTACAGCATGAATTGCATTTGTTGGGATCTTCACTGTATGCAAGACGGGATTATTTCTCACCTCACATCTTCCAGGAATTAAGGCAGGAAACTATGACAACCTACAAAAAAGAGGAATACTTCACTCAGCTGCTCCGAGGTCTTAAATCAAAGAAACTGAAAGCATTTCCTACAGACATTGACGACACACAAAATACAGTTCCTACATACAATGGATTATTTCCCGTGCTAAATAATTAAATAAATAACAATATATAACTCTCTGGCGCCACATTGTGGCACTTACACCTCAGTAAATTGAAACTGTCAAATCTGTATTTTTAAAAAAGCAACAAAAACCCCTTAACACAAACAATATATTGCAGTTAATATAATTTAAGAGCGAGAATGGATGTTCCATGTCACAATTATTGGACAGTTATCTCAACAGAAACCCAGCATACGCTGAACGTTGATGTGCACAAGAACACGAGCACTGCTTTGAGTGCTTTCTGATCCTGACTGAGCTGAATTGTTTCCTTCTTTATCGGCAAATCTAGGTTGGGATCCATGTTCTTGGTAATCACCTCCAAAGCATTCTCTGGGATCATGTCTGCACAAATACAACCCCTGGCAAAAATTATGGAATCACCGGCCTCAGAGGATGTTCATTCAGTTGTTTAATTTTGTAGAAAAAAAGCCGATCACAGACATGACAAAACTAAAGTCATTTCAAATGGTAACTTTCTGGCTTTAAGAAACACTATAAGAAATCAAGAAAAAAAGATTGTGGCAGTCAGTAACGGTTACTTTTTTAGACCAAGCAGAGGGAAAAAATATGGAATCACTCAATTCTGAGGAAAAAATTATGGAATCACCCTGTAAATTTTCATCCCCCAAATTAACACCTGCATCAAATCAGATCTGCTCATTGACACTGACCCTATGCCATGACATTGACCCTATGTGTCTTTTTGCAAGGAATGTTTTTGCAGTTTTTGCTCTATGGCAAGATGCATTATCATCTTGAAAAATGATTTCATCATCCCCAAACATCCTTTAAATTGTCCAAAATATCAACATAAACTTGTGCATTTATTGATGATGTAATGACAGCCATCTCCCCAGTGCCTTTACCTGACATGCAGCCCCATATCATCAATGACTGTGGAAATTTACATGTTCTCTTCAGGCAGTCATCTTTATAAATCTCATTGGAAAGGCACCAAACAAAAGTTCCAGCATCATCACCTTGCCCAATGCAGATTCGAGATTCATCACTGAATATGACTTTCATCCAGTCATCCACAGTCCACAATTGCTTTTCCTTAGCCCATTGTAACCTTGTTTTTTCTGTTTAGGTGTTAATGATGCCTTTCGTTTAGCTTTTCTGTATGTAAATTCCATTTCCTTTAGGCGGTTTCTTACAGTTTGGTCACAGACGTTGACTCCAGTTTCCTCCCATTCGTTCCTCATTTGTTTTGTTGTACATTTTTCGATTTTTGAGACATATTGCTTTAAGTTTTCTGTCTTGACGCTTTGATGTCTTCCTTGGTCTACCAGTATGTTTGCCTTTAACAACCTTTCCATGTTGTTTGTATTTGGTCCAGAGTTTAGACACAGCTGACTGTGAACAACCAACATCTTTTGCAACATTGCGTGATGATTTACTCTCTTTTAAGAGTTTGATAATCCTCTCCTTTGTTTCAATTGACATCTCTCGTGTTGGAGCCATGATTCATGTCAGTCCACTTGGTGCAACAGCTCTCCAAGGTGTGTTCACTCCTTTTTAGATGCAGACTAACGAGCAGATCTGATATGATGCAGGTGTTAGTTTTGGGGATGAAAATTTACAGGGTGATTCCATAATTTTTTCCTCAGAATTGAGTGATTCCATATTTTTTTCCTCTGCTTGGTCTAAAAAAGTAACCGTTACTGACTGCCACAATCTTTTTTTCCTGATTTCTTATAGTGTTTCTTAAAGCCAGAAAGTTGCCATTTGAAATGACTTTAGTTTTGTGTCATGTCTGTGATCTGCTTTTTTTCTACAAAATTAAACAACTGAATGAACATCCTCCGAGGCTGGTGATTCCATAATTTTTGCCAGGGGTTGTAGAAAGAATTATTCAGAGGAAGGATGGCTTTAAACCTATACAGATTTTTATTATAATGACTAAGCCGCATTGAAGAGGGAGGATGTCTAATTGATGTATTATGTATGTCTAACCAGTGGTGACTGTGGTGATCCCTAGAAGGTTTGTCACCAAAGAAAAGCCTAACTTTTGCCATTCAAGTTTCCATTTTCTAGTAGTCTGTCTTGGAAAAAATCCCTGCCACCAACACTAAAGACCTTTGACATCCTTAACATCGTTCATTCTCATTTCTATTGTCACCCATATTTATCTCTTGGGCCTGGACAAATGTCTTGAAAACCTCAACACAATGATGGACAGAGTTTCTTTTTTTGTAGTTGTGTGTGTGTTACAGACTCACATTGGTGGCTGACAATACAATGTGCGGCCAGTCGTTTTAGCAGCGGTACTGTACTTCAAACACAGCCTGGTTAAAGAGCAGCTCTCGGGCTGTAGGTTTTTTGCTGCAGGGATCACACTCCAAGCACTTCTGAATTAACTCTTACAAACACAGATATGTGGGATATCCACCTCTGGGTAACCATGTTTGTATACAGTACACAAATATACATATCAAATAAAAGATAAGTATAAGTGCAGATTAACATGTATATAGCTTAATCTACAGTAGTTCAGCCTTTTAAAACCTTAATGAATCTCAGATCTCCTTGCATACCTTTTTCAGCAGGTCTTCCAGTGATTGTATGACATTATTGATCACTTTGGGAGAAACATAGGCTGACTCTCCAGTTCTCTGACTCTCCAACAATGCCATCTGCTAAATGTAATTAATCGCATTTCCTGGTGACTCTTTGACCGGGTCATTCTGTCCACAGTAGTTTTTTGAACATTAATTCCAGGTCAGAAATATTTTTTCAATTGCGTCAATGAAAAATAAATAAATAATATCTATTAATTTGTCCATCAATAATGACTTCAGCACCTCTACAGCACTGTGATCAGCTCTTTATGGTGTTTTAAAATGTGTGGATTAAAAGAGCTCTGTTCATTTTTCCTGTTCTGCTGCACATGCAAGTCAAACACCTTTTAGGTACTTTTTTGTAAAAGCAATTCACTTTAATAACAGCCACAGAAATGTTGAAAAATGTTTTGTGTGTATATAGTCTCTGTAGTTTTCTCTGGGCCCCTCCCCAATCGGACCAGGAGTGACATGTTTAGCCGCATGTTCTTGAATTGCTGGCTGTCTGAGTGGTGTCCAAAAAATGAGGTGGGCTTCATAGATAATTGGCAAAGCTTCTGGGGAAAACCTGGTCTTGTTAAGAGAGACGGCATCCATCCTATTTTAGATGGAGCAGCTCTCATTTCTAGAAATCTGGCCAATTTTCTTAAATCCTCCAAACCGTGACTATCCAGGGTTGGGACCAGGAAGCAGAGTTGTAGTCTTACACACCTCTCTGCAGCTTCTCTCCCCCTGCCATCCCCTCATTACCCCATCCCCGTAGAGATGGTGCCTGCTCCCAGACCACCAACAACCAGCAAAAATCTATTTAAGCATAAAAATTCAAAAAGAAAAAACAATATAGCACCTTCAACTGCACCACAGACTAAAACAGTTAAATGTGGTCTATTAAACATTAGATCTCTCTCTTCTAAGTCCCTGTAAATGATATAATAATTGATCAACATATTGATTTATTCTGCCTTACAGAAACCTGGTTACAGCAGGATGAATATGTTAGTTTAAATGAGTCAACACCCCCGAGTCACACTAACTGCCAGAACGCTCGTAGCACGGGCCGAGGCGGAGGATTAGCAGCAATCTTCCACTCCAGCTTATTAATTAATCAAAAACCCAGACAGAGCTTTAATTCATTTGAAAGCTTGTCTCTTAGTCTTGTCCATCCAAATTGGAAGTCCCAAAAACCAGTTTTATTTGTTGTTATCTATCGTCCACCTGGTCGTTACTGTGAGTTTCTCTGTGAATTTTCGGACCTTTTGTCTGACTTAGTGCTTAGCTCAGATAAGATAATTATAGTGGGCAATTTTAACATCCACACAGATGCTGAGAATGACAGCCTCAACACTGCATTTAATCTATTGTTAGACTCGATTGGCTTTGCTCAGAATGTAAATGAGTCCACCCACCACTTTAATCATACCTTAGATCTTGTTCTGACTTATGGTATGGAAATTGAAGACTTAACAGTATTCCCTGAAAACCCCCTTCTGTCTGATCATTTCTTAATAACATTTACATTTACTCTGATGGACTACCCAGCAGTGGGGAATAAGTTTCATTACAGTAGAAGTCTTTCAGAAAGCGCTGTAACTAGGTTTAAGGATATGATTCCTTCTTTATGTTCTCCAATGCCATATACCAACACAGGGCAGAGTAGCTACCTAAACTCTGTGAGTGAGATAGATTATCTCGTCAATAGTTTTATATCCTCATTGAGGACAACTTTGGATGCTGTAGCTCCTCTGAAAAAGAGAGCCTTAAATCAGAAGTGCCTGACTCCGTGGTATAACTCACAAACTCGCAGCTTAAAGCAGATAACCCGTAAGATGGAGAGGAAATGGCGTCTCACTAATTTAGAAGATCTTCTCTTAGCTTGGAAAAAGAGTCTGTTGCTCTATAAAAAAGCCCTCCGTAAAGCTAGGACATCTTACTACTCATCACTTATTGAAGAAAATAAGAACAACCCCAGGTTTCTTTTCAGCACTGTAGCCAGGCTGACAAAGAGTCAGAGCTCTATTGAGCTGAGTATTCATTTAACTTTAACTAGTAATGACTTCATGACTTTCTTTGCTAATAAAATTTTAACTATTAGAGAAAAAATTACTCATAACCATCCCAAAGACATATCGTTCTCTTTGGCTGCTTTCAGTGATGCCGGTAATTGGTTAGACTCTTTCTCTCCGATTGTTCTGTCTGAGTTATTTTCATTAGTTACTTCCTCCAAACCATCAACATGTCTATTAGACCCCATTCCTACCAGGCTGCTCAAGGAAGCCCTACCATTAATTAATGCTTCGATCTTAAATATGATCAATCTGTCTTTATTAGTTGGCTATGTACCACAGGCTTTTAAGGTGGCAGTAATTAAACCATTACTTAAAAAGCCATCACTTGACCCAGCTATCTTAGCTAATTATAGGCCAATCTCCAACCTTCCTTTTCTCTCAAAAATTCTTGAAAGGGTAGTTGTAAAACAGCTAACTGATCATCTGCAGAGGAATGGTCTATTTGAAGAGTTTCAGTCAGGGTTTAGAATTCATCATAGTACAGAAACAGCATTAGTGAAGGTTACAAATGATCTTCTTATGGCCTCAGACAGTGGACTCATCTCTGTGCTTGTTCTGTTAGACCTCAGTGCTGCTTTTGATACTGTTGACCATAAAATTTTATTACAGAGATTAGAGCATGCAATAGGTATTAAAGGCACTGCACTGCAGTGGTTTGAATAATATTTATCTAATAGATTACAATTTGTTCATGTAAATGGGGAATCTTCTTCACAGACTTAGGTTAATTATGGAGTTCCACAAGGTTCTGTGCTAGGACCAATTTTATTCACTTTATACATGCTTCCCTTAGGCAGTATTATTAGACAGCATTGCTTAAACTTTCATTGTTACGCAGATGATACCCAGCTTTATCTATCCATGAAGCCAGAGGTCACACACCAATTAGCTAAACTGCTGGATTGTCTTACAGACATAAAGATATGGATGACCTCTAATTTCCTGCTTTTAAACTCAGATAAAACTGAAGTTATTGTACTTGGCCCCACAAATCTTAGAAACATGGTGTCTAACCAGATCCTTACTCTGGATGGCATTACCCTGACCTCTAGTAATACTGTGAGAAATCTTGGAGTCATTTTTGATCAGGATATGTCATTCAATGCACATATTAAACAAATATGTAGGACTGCTTTTTTGCAATTGCGCAATATCTCTAAAATTAGAAAGGTCTTGTCTCAGAGTGATGCTGAAAAACTAATTCATGCATTTATTTCCTCTAGGCTGGACTATTGTAATTCATTATTATCAGGTTGTCCTAAAAGTTCCCTGAAAAGCCTTCAGTTAATTCAAAATGCTGCAGCTAGAGTACTGACAGGGACTAGAAGGAGAGAGCATATCTCACCCATATTGGCCTCTCTTCATTGGCTTCCTGTTAATTCTAGAATAGAATTTAAAATTCTTCTTCTTACTTATAAGGTTTTGAATAATCAGGTCCCATCTTATCTTAGGGACCTCATAGTACCATATCACCCCAATAGAGCGCTTTGCTCTCAGACTGCAGGCTTACTTGTAGTTCCTAGGGTTTGTAAGAGTAGAATGGGAGGCAGAGCCTTCAGCTTTCAGGCTCCTCTCCTCTGGAACCAGCTCCCAATTCGGATCAGGGAGACAGACACCCTCTCTACTTTTAAGATTAGGCTTAAAACTTTCCTTTTTGCTAAAGCTTATAGTTAGGGCTGGATCAGGTGACCCTGAACCATCCCTTAGTTATGCTGCTATAGACTTAGACTGCTGGGGGGTTCCCATGATGCACTGAGTGTTTCTTTCTCTTTTTGCTCTGTATGCACCACTCTGCTTTTAATCATTGGTGATTGATCTCTGCTCTCTTCCACAGCATGTCTTTTTCCTGGTTCTTTCCCTCAGCCCCAACCAGTCCCAGCAGAAGACTGCCCCTCCCTGAGCCTGGTTCTGCTGGAGGTTTCTTCCTGTTAAAAGGGAGTTTTTCCTTCCCACTGTCGCCAAGTGCTTCCTCACAGGGGGTCGTTTTGACCGTTGGGGTTTTTCCGTAATTATTGTATGACTTTGCCTTACAATATAAAGCGCCTTGGGGCAACTGTTTGTTGTGATTTGGCGCTATATAAATAAAATTGATTTGATTTGATTTGATATAGTCTCAGACTTTTGCACAGAAGCTTGTTTGAGACCTCTGTGAAATATAACAGAACCACCCTCAAATTCTCTAATTTCCCCATCAAGTACCCCCCCCCCCCCCCCGCCCAGTTAATAGCCCAGCATTACCCCTATATTCCAAAGTCACAGAAAAACATCCTGATATGCACAGTAAAACTTGCTAATCAATCACGCAACACCAACTTAACTAAGGTGATAAAATGATATTAAAATATACTTTGCAGTGCAGCATTGAGTCATGCTCAATGTATTCATGATGTGCCATTTTTATAAAGCTTATAAGTTAGTTTATTTTTACACAATAAAATATTTCTGTATTGTTTTTGATAAGAATGAAGTTTTTTTCCTCACTGCATTTGCATTTTTGAGCACCTTGCATTTTTTTTTTTGCTCTGTGTGCCCAATGATTGGAATTTTTTTTATTATTATATAAAATTGTGATTCACTTAGATTCTTTAATTGCAAGGTCTTCAATTAATTAGATACATTTTTAAATCCCCGACAGCCCCACAAGGAATATAGTAATTACTTAATTTTGATCTAAACACTACCAGGACAAAACAATACTTAAGCTAAAACAACATTTGAGCCACAGTCACCAAATGGCTCAAGTGGTAGAGCAACAGTCCATGAGGCAAATGATCAGTAGTTTGATGTCAAGCTATTTGCATGAGTGTGTTGAAGTGTAGACACTGAAGCACAGATTGTTCCTGGTGCTCATCCTCTTGTATTGACGCTTCTGGCACTGATTTGTAGCTATGCATGAGTAAAATGTGCTAATTTGTTGTCTGCAAGAGCATGTCTAAATTAACAAATTATTTGAAACATTTCACACGGTCTAAAATTCCAAATAACTAGGCTTATATCATACTCTGAATTCATGTACATTTACATACCTTCAAGCTTGAAACTACTCAACAGATTTCCCATTAAAAACAAAAACAAAACAAACAAAAATTTAATCCTCTTTAGCATCTCTCAGATGTGAACAGAAATTTACCAGCTGACTGACAAAGTAAACGTGTACCATTTTTCCAGTCAACTAGGCTTCAAGAATATGATATGTACAGTACTGTTCACAATAATTTTCTACAAAATTGACAAACTCACTGACTGAATGCCACACTACTATTATTGTGAACACCCCCTTTTCTACTTTTTTTTTTTTTTTTTTACTAATAGCCCAATTTCATAGCCTTAAGAGTGTGCATATCATGAATGCTTGGTCTTGTTGGATTTGTGAGAATCTACTGAATCTACTGGTACCTTGTTTCCCATGTAACAATAAGAAATATACTCAAAACCTGGATTAATCTTTTTAGTCACATAGCACTACTATTATTCTGAACAGTACTGTATGTATGTATGTATGTATGTATGTACGAGGTCTGTTAAAAAAGTATCCAACCTTTTTATTTTTTTCAAAAACTATATGGATTTGAATCGTGTGCGCTTGCATCAGCCAAGCTTGAACGTTCGTGCACATTTTTTCACACCTGTCGATTGCGTCATTCGCCTGTGGGCAGGCTTTGAGTGAACACTGGTCCACCCCCCTTGTCGGATTTTCATTGTCAGGGAAATGGCTGAGCGATTGGAGCAGCGCTGAATCAAATTTTTCCAGAAGCTGTGAGATTCAGACGGCTTTCGGTGAGGATAGTTGGCGTCACACAGATTAAGGAAGTCTCACAGGACAAGTTGTGACATGCCCAGCTGTTACACAATTTCTCGGATACTCACTCGACTGAAAAGCCACCGAAAGCCGTCTGAATCTTCCGAATGGTTTCCAACATGGACGTGCTTTTTGTTCTGCGCCACTGTGGCTCCGTCCTGACGCGCGAATTCCTCTGCACGTCTTTCATTACAAAATCTCCTGTAACAGTGGAATGTGCCGCAAAAGTGCTGATGTCCACCTCTTCTGCAATTTCTCTGGTAGTCAGACGACGTCCCGGAACAACACAGCGTTCACTTTGGAAATGATCTGGTCGTTTCAGCCTGTCGATGGCCGCTCGGAGCGCGATGCGCCCCCCTGCCGCTGTGGGCCGTCTTTAATCCAGTTGTAATGCTCCTTAATCTGTGTGATGCCCAGAGTATCCTCACTGAAAGCCGTCTGAATCTTCCGAATGGTTTCCACCTGGCTGTCTCTCACAGTTTCTGGAAAAATTTGATTCAGCGCTGCTCCAGTCGCTCAGCCGTTTTCCTGACAATGAAAATCCGACGAGGCGGGTGGACCAGTGCTCACTCAAAGCCTGCCCACAGGCGAATGACACAACCGACAGGCGTGAAAAAACTCACACATGCGCACGAAGGTTCAAGCTTGGCTGATGCAAGCGCACATGATTCAAATCCATATAGTTTTTAAAAAAATAAAAAGGTCGGATAGTTTTCTAACAGACCTCGTATGTATGTGTGTATGTATATGACAAGATTCAACAGGAACAACCGTCTGACTGTACGGGGCAGGTAAATTACACACACAGACCATGTTAGAACTTGTCCTGCAGGTAAAACAAACACATAAATAACTGGCTGGAACATTTGATAGATGCTCTTAGGACTAAATGATCCTTTTAAAACCAATATCACAATAACAAAAACATGGTTCTCAAATCAGAAGTGAATAAATCATATTAACTCTGATTTTGGAACTGTGAAAAATTACAACTAAAAGCTGTCCCTCCATAAAGGGGTTTGTGAGACAAAGATGGTTAGTGGGCATCATGCACCGCTCTGTTCAGGTCGAGAAAGTAACATGGACAGAGACTACAGTTTTTTCTACTGTTAAAATAGACATAAAGTGGTGTCTCTATCTTTCTGTAAACAACCACTGTCAGCGGGCTCAGCTTAGATGGACAGCCATGACTTCAGAGCTTATACACTCACTCATCTTCAACCATTTAGTCCAATTAAGCGTTGTGGGGGGTGGAACCTATCCCAGCAGTCACAGAGCGCAAGGTGGGGTACACCCTGGACAGGACGCCAGTCTGTCGCAGGGCCACAAACAGACAAACAAACACATTAACACCCACACGCACACCTACGGACAATTCAAAGTTTCCAATCCACCTGACCTGTAAGTCTTTGGATGTGGTAGGAAGCCAGCGTACCCGGAGAGAACCCATGCAAGCACAGGAGAACACCCAAACTCCACACAGAAAGACCACAGTTGGGAATCGAACCCATGACCTTCTCGTTGTGACGCAACAGTGCTAACCACTAATCCACTGTGCTGCCCTCAGAGCTTATATGTGAGGTACAAATAACTTGTAAATTGTCTGCAGTAGTCTGACTCTACAAAGTTTTCGCATTTAAGCTCATCATCTAGAAACTGACTTTGACTGCAGCAGCTCATTTAGTTCTGGCTGTTAGGAAGAAGTAGATGAGAGGAATCTCAGCATGCCCAAAAGGTTTCTAAATATCTCTTTGGAATGGCATGACTACTTTGCAATGTTTTTCTTAGAGTGGCAAGGTTAAAAGAAATCCTCTGGAAAGACCTGAAAAACCAGTTGCCACACAAACCCTGAACTGATATAAATACTGTATATGACAGCTGAAAATGCGCCTGCAAATTATTGGTGTTTAAAAAAAACAGCATTGCATTTTTCCCCTAAAATATTTCAGCCCTACTCTGGAAATATATGATGCTGAATAAACCAAACTTTCTGGACTAAATTTGTAACTTACCTTTATCCCTTCCTAGTCATTCACAATGGATGTATTGTGAGTTTGATCTGTACAGTAAACTGTGGGAAGGTGCTGCTGTGCATCCTTTCCCTCCATTAGTTCCTCTTTCCGCTTCTGCCATCGGCCACAGGGACTCTCTTCTAGGATTTCAGATTCATCCTCACTCTCATCCTCATCCTCTGTAGCTTTTGTGGCAGGAGAATGTATATAAGCCACAGGAGAAGATGCTGAGCCTTGACCCTGCTGTGCGTTAGTTGTAGGTGCAGCTGTGTCCCCTGCATGAGCTTCCTCAGCAGGTGGACTTCCATTCAAGTCTGCCTCTGACATCATGACAGAACTTGTATGATGGCCCCCATCCTCTCCAGACCAAGTCATGGATTTTACTTGCTTGTTTTTCCTCATGTTTCTCCGGGCCACACATCCATCATCTTTTTTTTTTCACCATGTTAGTCCCAGAGATGGAGAACTGTACAGAAATGACAGGAGAGCGATAAAGATATAAAAAAAGTACAAACCTAATTCCAATGAAGTTGGGACATTGTGTGAAATGTAAGTAAAAACAGAATACAATGATTTGCAAATCCTCTTCAACCTTTATTCAATTGAATACACCATAAAGACAAGATATTTAATGTTCAAACTGATATACTGTTTTGTTTTGTTTTTTTTTTTCAAATATTTGCTCATTTTGAAATGGATGTCTGCAATACATTTGGGACAGGGGCAACAAAAGACTGGGAAAGTTGATGAATGCTCAAAGAACACCTGTTTGGAACATTCCACAGGTGAGCAGGCTAATTGGAAACAGGTGAGTGTCATGATTGGGTATAAAAGGAGCATCCCCAAAAGGCTCAGTCGTTCACAAGCAAAGATGGGTCGAGGATCACCACTTTGTAAACAACTACATGAAAAAAATTAGTCCAACAGTTTAAGAACAATGTTTCTCAACGTTCAATTGCAAAGAATTTAGGGATTCCATCATCTACAGTCCATAATATAATCAGAAGATTTAGAGAATCTGGAGAACTTTCTACACGTAAGCAGCAAGGTTGAAAACCAACATTGAATGCCTGTGACCTTCGATCCCTCAGGCGGCACTGCATTATAAACCGACATCATTGTGTAAAGGATCTTACCGCGTGGGCTCAGGAACACTTCAGAAAACCACTGTCAGTTAACACAGTTCATCGCTACATCTACAAGGGCAAGTTAAAACTCTACCATGCAAAGCGAAAGCCATACATCAACAACACCCAGAAACGACAGTGCCTTCTCTGGGCCCGAGCTCATTTGAAATGGACAGACGCAAAATGCTGTGGTCTGATGAGTCCACATTTCAAATTGTTTTTGGAAATCATGGACGTCGTGTCCTCCGGACAAAAGAGGAAAAAGACCATCCAGATTGTTAACAGCGCAAAGTTCAAAAGCCAGCATCTGTGATGGTATGGGGGTGTGTTCGTGCCCATGGCATGGGCAACTTACACATCTGTGATGGCACCATCAATGCTGAAAAGCACATCCAAGTTTTGGAGCAAAACACATGCTGCCATCCAAGCAACGTCTTTTTCAGGGACGTCCCTGCTTATTTATGCAACACAATGCCAAGCCACATTCTGCACATGTTACAACAGCATAGCTTCATGGTAAAAGAGTGCAGGTACTAGACTGGCCTGCCTGCAGTCCAGACCTGTCGCCCATTGAAAATGTGTGGCACATTATGAAGCACAAAATACGACAACGGAGACCCTGGACTGAATTCCACCTACAAAGCTTCAACAATTAGTGTCCTCAGTTCCCAAACGCTTATTGGGTGGTGTTAGAAGGAAAGGTGATGTAACACAGTGGTAAACACACCACTGTCCCAGCTTTTTTGAAACGTGTTGCAGGCATCCATTTCAAAAGTAGCAAATATTTGCACAAAAACAATAAAGTTTATCAGTTTGAACATTAAATATCTTGTCTTTGTGGTGTATTCAATTGAATATAGGTTGAAGAGGTTTCGCAAAAAATTGTATTGTGTTTTATTTACATTTTACACAACGTCCCAACTTCATTGGAATTGGGGTTGTACTCTGTCGCAGACAATTCTCAACACCTCGAAGACAAAGGAGCTGGTCATTGACTTTGGGAAGTCAAGACCAAGACTGTGACACTCTGATCGACTAAGCTGAGGTGGAGCCTGTGGATTCCTACAAGTACTTTGGGTTGTGGCTGGAAAGCAAACTGGACTGGACAACCCACACCAACCACCTGTACAGGAAGGGACAGAGCATGCTATACTTTCTGAGGAGGCTGCGTCCATTCAACATCTGCAGGAAACTCCTGTGGATGTTCTACCAGTCCGTAGTAGGCAGTGTCCTCTTTTACGCTGTGGTGTGCTGGGGGGGGTAGCACATCCAAGAAGGACACATCCAGGCTGGTCAAAGTAACAGGTAGACAGACAGCAGGAAGGAGAGGAACAGTAGTAGCCAATAGACCAGTAGTGAGCAGTATGTCTGGTATTTATATTTGGATCATTCTATTTGAAATCACCCAGTTTTGAAAAAAATTCCCAGGTCACCCCTCAGCTTTATTCTGTCAATTTTATATGTTACTCACATTCCAAAGTTAGGCTGAAATGCCAAATATTAGGTCTGCATCTTGAAAACGTTTGACGTTACAGCCTTTGGAAATTTTTGCCAGGCTAACTTTTGGTGTAGAGTTGTGAAATTGTGGCACTTTTGGTATATCTAGTGTGATCTGCCTTCCACAAAGGCCTCAAAATGGTAGAAAACCCCAAATTTTACATGTTGTTCGTATCTTTATTAGTTCAAAATCAAATATACCAGCTATGGCTATAGAACTTTTTTATGACGGTTTGTGATATAATGGAACACATCTACATATTTAAATGATATACCAGGTTGTTTTAACAAAATTTATAGTTGTTGAAGAAAATGCTAATTTTAAAAAGTGTCGAAATATACCGATTTTCATCACCCTAGATGCCAATGTGGACAGTTGACTATCATATTCATATTTTTACCATATATTCTTACATATCTCAAGATGATATGCTGCAAATATGGTGTTGTTATTGAGCTTCCTCCTTGTGATTTTGTCTTCAAATCAGAATGTAGTAGCAACAATATTTTATTGGCAGAATCATATCAAATATGCAATTTGAAAAAAAAAAATACCTTACAGACTGTCTTACTCATACACAGTTTCATTGCTTTACTTAATAAATTGCCAAAAATTATATAATCTCAACTGATTTTTACTGTTCAGATTTTAAAATCACACTTGTCATGAAGAACTTTAAAACATATCTGGTTAAATTTACAATGATTATATAGAAACATAGTTTGAGTATCTTTCTTGTTAAAAGAGTTGGTAAAACATCTCTTATTTACCCTGTAAATTGATTTTGAGTGATCTATTTATTGTTTTACACTGGTTTACAGAAATAAAGGTGAGTTTGATATTCCTTGCACTGCTGTTTGCTGACAGCAGTACGTGTCTGTGCTTGTTTCTTCACAGCACATGGCATCATGCGGGGACCTAATCCCAGCATGACCTAATTCTCTTAAAATAGATATTTTGCCATTTTTTTTATTTGTAAACATAATGGGAATATGGTTATTATGGTTTTCCCAATTTCTAGTGACACAACCAAGGTGTTACTCAATATTCATAAAGTGACCAAATCCCAAAATGTCCATATCCACCCAAAATAGCCAATGTGTCATGCTAATGTGTCTACTTATAATCACAAGAAGGAAGCTCAATAACAACACCATATTTGCAGCATATCATCTTGAGATATATAAGAATATATGGTAGAAATATGAATATGATAGTCAACTGTCCACATTGGCATCTGGGGTGACGAAAACTGTCATATTTTGACACTTTTTCGAAATTATCATTTTTTTCAACAACTATATATTTTGTTAAAACAACCTGGTGTATCATTTAAATGTGTAAATATGTTCCATTAAATCACAAACCATCTTACAAAAAGTTCTATAGCCATAGTTAGTATATTTTTTTGATTTTGAACTCATCAAAGATTGAACGACAAGTAAAATTTTGGGTTATCTACCATTTTGAGGCTTTTGATGAAGGCAGATCACACTATATACACTAAAACTGTCAACATTTCCAAACTCTACACCAAACGTTAGCCTCACATGAGCAGTTTCAAAGCTGTGAGGCATATATGGAGCTCATTATTAACATGCAAAGTTGGCAGAAAACAGTTTTCACGATATGTGAAAAATTCATAAAAAAATTCCAAAGGCTGTAACGTCAAATGTTTGCAAGATACACACCTAATATTTGGCATTTCACCATTACTTTGTAATAGGAATAACAAAACAAACTGACAGAATTAAGGGGTGACCTGGGCGTCTATGGGTGACTTGAGATGGAATGACCCATTTGTTTATTTATATTTGTATTTGCAAATTGTTTTTTTTTTTTTTTACTTTCACTTTTGATGCTGTGTGTGCTTCTTAACCTGTGTGCTGCTACTTGTATACAATGTTGCTGGAACCTCCCTTTCCCTGAGGGAGTCTTCCCAGTGGATTCATAAAGTTTTATCTAATCTAACCTGATCTAAAACACTTTGCACCATAGTGGCATCTAGTTTCTTCCTCAAGTATTTAACGATATAAAAGTATAATATCAGCCTGTGTTCCTCATGTGAACACTGAAAGTCGACTCAGAAAGACTCCGTTACTAATAATTAAAATACAAACCAGACTATTAGCTGTTCAACCTGTGGTTAGTTATCATAAATAAGCTCAGCTGCCCAGTAAATAAACAAAACGTGCAGAACATATGAACATGAAAGAAAAAAATTCTAAGCGCTTAAATTGTCGTGGGATACATACTGGTGGAAACTGTATAAAAGAGAATGTCGGAACACAACAAAACTTCAGTAAAGTGTACAGACAAGAAGTTAAAGCAGGAGTGGAAAGGGCGGTGCTGTACTTAAAGGGCGCTTGCTTGCGCTGAGAAAACGCATACGTGGTGCCGTCGCTTCTGAACGCGTAAATCAGGCGCAAAACATAATATGTATTTTAAGTATATACAATCTAGTGTTTAGTACGTTTTTTTCTGAGCAGCATTTTTGTGACTTATTTTGGAAACTTTAATTCAGTTCACATGAGACAAATGACCAATAAATTGTTAAAGATAGTTCACACTTCGTAGAGCCGTCAGCGCTTTGTACTTGCAACGTAAAAAATCTTTAAATTGTGAATTCATTCGTTGTTGTTTTTTATTAAATGTCGCTGTTACACGGTGCTCTGCTACATCACTTGGACATATTTGTTAAAAATATGATTAAATAATACACAGAAACGATTTGAAACGAAACCGGAAGTTGGTAACAGTGAAATATTACTCTGTGCACGTTCTTTGTTTCACGGTCCTAAGATCTTGCCCAAGATCTTCCTTGTTTGCGCGATTTTTCCACCTGAGTCAGTGATGTAAACAGACCAGAAGTTGGAAAATAAAGGGATGCTTGTGTGGCTGTCTTTTGGATAAAAGACCTCTGTCTTTTCGCTCATTATGCGGCGGAGACTTAGCGCCGCTGAGGTCGCTCGCGGGTCGAAGGACTGTGAAGCTGGACATCAGCTGTGGATCAAACGTTAGCAAGCTAGCTTTGGTGACACGGCTTTTCCACGCACCGCGCAGACATGGCTACCAGTGGTTCCAGTTTAACCACAGGGATGGCGGAGATCATCCAGCTAAATGTCGGCGGGACACGGTTAGTTTTGTTTGTTTGTTTTCCACCTTAAACCTATTGCGTGATAGAAAACTACTATCTGTTTATAATTTAAGGAAAATCTTACGTTTTCTGACCATAACGCTTTGATATTAACTCATTAAAAGTTATCTGCGTGTATTTCAACTCATTATTAAAATTGTAGGCATTATTTACACACGCTATGGGTTACCGCGGACTTTACCCAGAGCGCCCCCTGGTGGCCTTTCTTTTTTTGGGCGATGAAAACATCGTCGAGCTTCAGATCCAAACAAGAAAAATTTGAGAAAATAAAGTTAGCCGTGTGGGAAGGAAGCAACATCATCATGAAAGGTAAATTGATTGTCGGACCAAAAAAGTCCCAATGTTTTTGTATTGTTTTCCAGGGCCGCTGCTAAGGTTTTGGAGGCCCTAGGCATAACTGGTCAGGGAGGCCCCCCCACCCCCATACAAGAGGACACCCCCCCCCCCCCCCCCCCACACACACACACACACACACTTAAAAGTTCTACTCAAACCGTTACTATTTATTAAAGCGTTTAAGTTTAGCGTTTAAAGCTACATCAAATCAGCAAAGCCAATGCAACCTAGCTTAAGCAGCACCACTGAACATTAAGTAATAAAAACAATTTAAACCTTTAACACGTACTTACCAGCAAGGGATGCACGGGCATCATCTTTTTGTTTCTTTTTCCTCCCTTTTTCAGCTCCAGACTCCTGCTGTCACTTCATTGTTTAATTGTGGCATAGTGGCAACTTGTCCTCTCATGTCAGACTCGAATGTGGGCTAGCAGTGCTACTTCAGTTAGGCGCAGGATTGCCAGATTGGGTGTTTTCCCATCCAATTGGTTTGTTTAGGGTAAAAATATGGCACTGGACGAGTTTTTTGTATAGAATTGCCACACACATTTTAAAAATCAGTTCAAATTGCGCAGGATTTAGTGACTCCATGCATTTTTGAGCATTTATTGGACTGGAAATCGTCACATCTGGCAACCCTGGATAGGCAACACAGCGAACAGAGAAAGACGCAAACAGGGCTGTACCATTTCAGGGAATCGGGGCGGGGGTGGATGGGGGCTTTATATTAGGCAAAAAAAATTGTTAATTTGCCCCAATTAAGCAATGGGGTAGGGGCCTACACAATGTTTAAAGACAAAAACGATGGGCTTATTCATAAATAATTCACATTGATTTTGAAATGTAATAATCAGTGTTGCCACAGTTACTTTGATAAAGTAATCCAATTACTGATTACTCAATTGTAAAAGTAACTAAGTTAGATTACTAGTTACTTTTTTAGTTACTTTCCCCAGCTGCCAACAACCACCTTCGGCCACCTCAACATGACAATGATACCTGTTTTGCCAAAACTCACTTTATAGTCACCCTTTCTTGACTTCAATGAAAATAAATACTTGTTTTATAAAAAGTAAAATAATCTTTCTTGACCTCATATTTAACTGTTGACAGCACTGTTAACAGTAAAACTTGCAATTTCTAACCTACATTGTTTATAAATGTAACTATTAAATTCTAACGTTTTTCTAACATTTAAATTCTCTATAAACATTTTACTTGTCAAAATTATTATTTTAAGTAGTATTAGTAGTTCACTTCAAAACTGGACCTTTTAATCTAGGGGTGTTGTGGGGGAGGGGGCACATCCCTGCCCCACGCCCCCATTCCATCTGGATTCGCCCCTGCTTTGGCATTTGAGCACAAAGAATGGATAACATTTATTTATGCAGAAAACATGACAGATTTACAGGTAAGAAAGTTTTATTGCGTTTTCACATCATGTGGTCCTCAGAAAGAGAGTTTAGGTGCATTTGAGTGGAAAATAGTGTTAGTTGTTAAGTCGCGGAGGATCAGCTGTTTTTAACGAGACGATACGGAGCGGCTCAGCTCAGAATTCTAAATAAAGGAGAAAAATAAAGCATAAAAATGACTTTGTAAAGCTCAGTGCAGGTGCAGCTGTTTTCACCGCGCTTTAAGAGGTGAGGACGATCGTAGCTGATGAAAAGCTCACAGCTTGCTTAAAGTGGGCAGTTCAGTTGAGCCCCGACCTCCTGCCCACGGACCAAGTTTAATGCTGCTGTCGACCCACAATGCAAAAATAATAGTAACGCACAGTGACTTGGAGAAGTAACTTTAATCTGATTACTGATTTGGAAAGATTAACGCGTTAGATTACTCGTTACAAAAAAGTGGTTAGATTAGAGGCATCACTGGTAATAATGTAATCATTTCAACATATTTTTCAGTCAATTGGAGGTCCTGCAAACTAGTGCAACATGGTTGGTGCCCCACGCAGGCTGCGTAGTCTGCTTATGCCAAACGGCGGCGCTGTTGTTTTCCATGTAATAAACACTATATATAACGGATTTTGTATAACGGATTTTTCGCTCACATCGGATAAAATGTCCTGCTCAATCACAATGTGTTTCCATTAAAAACCCCAAGCATGTGTGACTGGGGTCATTTCCATGATTAAAAGCACGACCGTGTATTTTTTTCAACCCATGTTCAGACACGGACCTGCAGCCTGACGTACACCTGTTAAATCAGGCAGCACAAGTGGCTGTGATTTGACACTTTTCTACTTTCACTCTTTCCTCTCATATTTTAATAGTTTTTCCAGTGCGCACGCTGATTACATTTCGGGATTGCATACATTTGGCAGAAAAGTCTGAAACTTTACAGCACGGAGTCGGAAAAAGAAGAAATTGTAAGTGATGATTGTAGAAAGAAAAGCTTGTTGAGGGTCACATTAGTCCAGAATAAAGCATAATCCAGTGTTATGAGTTATGAGCTGCAGAAGCATAAATCAGGCTTGCAATGAATTAAATAAGTCATCATAAATTGTAAATTTGATATCTTAAAGGACATGTTGCACCAAAATCATAACAATTAAGATTTAGGCTGTTAGCGACCATGTGATGATCTACTGGGATTGCTTTGTGCACTTCCGTGACCAGTTTCAAATTATATGCCATTTGCAGCAAACAGCTATGGAGATGTCTGAAAACAAAGTACTTGTGAGTACTCGGGTGTTTCTGACAATTGACATCGCAACTTGAAGCGTTCCAGTGTGTGCTTCAATGGAATGTAGCTGATAACGTTAACGGAGGCACAGGTTAATTCCAAAGTTGCCATAAGTGTGATGTCATGTTATGATGAATCGTTTAAGTGGTAACTGTTCATTTTGATGCAGTCACAGTAAAAGCTGCAGCTCTGTGAAGGTTTATGTGCACCTTCCCGGCCATGAGTCAGAAACACGGCCTGTTAATAACCGTCTCTGCTTCAGGTTCTGCTTTGTGCATGATTAGTTATGAGTGTTGTTATCAATAAAATCTAAAAAAAAACAAACAAAAACATCTGCTGCTGGGGGAAAAACCATTTTCATTTATATAGCGCCAAATCACAACACAGTTGCCTCAAGGCGCTTCACATAAGTAAGGTCTAACCTTACTAACCCCCAGAGCAGCAGTGGTAAGGAAAAACTCCCTCTGAGGAAGAAACCTCAAGCAGACCAGACCCAAAGGGGTGACCCTCTGCTTGGGCCACGCTGCAGACAAACCATCTTGGAGACATTCCTTTTCGCAGCAAGATGAGAGGGGCAACGAGCAGCAGCAGCACACACACACACACATGCACACTCCAGAGCACAAAAAAAAAAAAACAATTGCCACAAAACACAATAAAAGGGGTAAAATGCTGAACATGCCAGATTCACCATGTTATATTGTTTTCCAAATGTAAACGCCACACAAACGAAGTGTGCGCGTGAAGCTGGCTCCAGCCTCTCATGACCGTGGCACATTAAATAATGTCCATTAATTCCTGGAAATAATGTATTCTGACTTTTTCCAATGTACAAATCCATCTCTGTGTCCAGGCAGTCTGTTAAAAATGGTGTCAGGTGTCTTATGTCCATGTACACAACTTCAGTAAACAGCACGTCTACACACTTTAGGCTCCAAGATCTGACCAAAAACAAAAAAAAGTTGAGTTTCAGGGTGAAGCGTGCCGTCTTCTCTCTCTAAATCCAAGCCATCGCTTTCGAACAGCAGCTCAGAAACTTCGATTTTGGATGGAGCAGGTTCATTTCCCTCTGTCAGTCATTGAGAGGTGTCTGTTTTGCTAATTAGGACGTCACACATTGAAAAATGCAGAGGATTGCCGAGTGAAATGTTTTCCGGAAATGCACCTGCTAACGCTCAGAGTGAGAGGAATAAAATACATCAGAGATCACTAATTATTAGCACGTGTGCAAAGACACTTAGTCATGAGTACTTTTATGTTGTCTTACTAACTGGGACGTTAAAAAAAAATGAGAGACATGTCCTTTATTTTTATATTAATTTTGATAGTTTATGCATAATTTAGGATTCATGTTTGTAATGTCAGTACTTGATGCCTTGTTTAATATAGTCACATGGCAAAACTTTCACAAATTGTTGCAGCAATTTAAGAGTGAAGAGAGGTAGCAGTAACCAAAATCGAAAGGATAATAACTCTGAAACCTCTGACAGTTTACACACGCGCATATATATATATATATATATATATATATATATATATATATATATATATACACACACACACATATAAATAATCTGTCCCTTAATGTGTTTTGGATTAAGTCTTTAAAATCTTAGGTCACCACCTTAGAGCCCCTGGTTCATGTGGAATTGGATGACATGCATAAGGGTGGTGGGGAATCTAAAGAATTAAGCCAATGTTTCCGGAGTAAACTTTTGGCTCATTCTTAGAAGCTGTCTTTGTACGATTCATGGTACCTCTAGCAACTGTACAATCTACTGTACAAAACTATAAGTATAGTAAGACCATACAGACTTTACATGGCGAAGAAGGCTCAAATTATCACTTGGGTGTGAATTAACAAAGTTTTTTTTTTTTTTCTGAGAACCTTACAACTAAGAAACTGATGACACATCAGATAGTAGAGCCTGACCGATTTATCACTTGGCTAATAACATCAGCCATTATAGCCTTTCACGAACATGTTGTATGACGGTAGGGTTGGGTATCGAGAACTGGTTCTTTTCGGGTATTATTAAGAAATGTGTTCGCATCTCAGCACAGTTTGTGCTTTTTTTCTGTATAATTAATTAATGGCTTAGCGTTTGTTGTCGTAAGAGTCAACTGTATTATGAAATGTAATATTTTTTATTTATTTTTATTTATATTAATAATAATAGCAACAAGCAGGGGTGGTGGCCAAGTGGTTAATGCGCTTGGTTTCAGTTCAGAAGGCTCCGGGTTCAAATCCCACCCCTGCCACATTTCTCCATGTAATGTGGAGTTGCGTCAGGAAGGGCATCCGGCGTAAAACCTGTGCCAATTCAACATGCAGATCCACCTTGGATTTGCTGTGGCGACCCCGAGTGCAAACAAGGGAGCAGCCGAAGGGTCTTTACTTTTTACTTTAATAATAATAGCAACAACAAAAGTAATAATAACTGATATTGCTACGATACAGTTTTAGAGAAACAGACAAAAAGAACCTGATAAAACACAACAGAAAAGATAAAACCAACTAACAATGAACATGAATAAATAAATATACAACCCCTGGCAAGAATTATGGAATCACTGGCCTCGGAGGATGTTCATTCAGTTGTTTAATTTTGTAGAAAAAAAGCAGATCACAGACATGACACAAAACTAAAGTCATTTCAAATGGCAACTTTCTGGCTTCAAGAAACACTATAAGAAATCAGGAAAAAAAATTTTTGTGGCAGTCAGTAACTTACTTTTTTAGACCAAGCAGAGGGAACAAAATATGGAATCACTCAATTCTGAGGAATAAATTATGGAATCATGAAAAACAAAAGAACACTCCAACACATCACTAGTATTTTGTTGCACCACCTGTGGCTTTTATAACAGCTTGCAGTCTCTGAGGCATGGACTTAATGAGTGACAAACAGTACTCTTCATCAATCTGGCTCCAAATTTATCTGATTGCTGTTGCCAGATCAGCTTTGCAGGTTGGAGCCTTGTCATGGACCATTTTCTTCAACTTCCACCAAAGATTTTCAATTGGATTAAGATCCGGACTATTTGCAGGCCATGACATTGACCCTGTGTGTCTTTTTGCAAGGAATGTTTTCACAGTTTTTGCTCTATGGCAAGATGCATTATCATCTTGAATAATGATTTCATCATCCCCAAACATCCTTTTAATTGATGGGATAAGAAAAGTGTCCAAAATATCAACGTAAACTTGTGCATTTATTGATGATGTAATGACAGCCATCTCCCCAGTGCCTTTACCTGACATGCAGCCCCATATCATCAATGACTGGAAATTTACATGTTCTCTTCAGGCAGTCATCTTTATAAATCTCATTGGAACGGCACCAAACAAAAGTTCCAGCATCATCACCTTGCCCAATGCAGATTCAAGATTCATCACTGAATATGACTTTCATCCAGTCATCCACAGTCCACGATTGCTTTTCCTTAGCCCATTGTAACCTTGTTTTTTTCTGTTTAGGTGTTAATGATGGCTTTCGTTTAGCTTTTCTGTATGTAAATCCCATTTCCTTTAGGTGGTTTCTTACAGTTCGGTCACAGACGTTGACTCCAGTTTCCTCCCATTCGTTCCTCATTTGAGTTGTTGTGCATTTTCGATTTTTGAGACATATTGCTTTAAGTTTTTTGTCTTGACGCTTTGATGTCTTCCTTGGTCTACCAGTATGTTTGCCTTTAACAACCTTCCCATGTTGTTTGTATTTTGTCCAGAGTTTAGACACAGCTGACTGTGAACAACCAACATTTTTTGCAACATTGCGTGATGATTTACCCTCTTTTAAGTGTTTGATAATCCTCTCCTTTGTTTCAGTTGACATCTCTCGTGTTGGAGACATGATTCATGTCAGTCCACTTGGTGCAACAGCTCTCCAAAGTGTGATCACTCCTTTTTAGATGCAGACTAACGTGCAGATCTGATTTGATGCAGGTGTTAGTTTTGGGGATGAAAATTTACA
This sequence comes from Thalassophryne amazonica, assembly GCF_902500255.1. Taxonomy (NCBI): domain Eukaryota; kingdom Metazoa; phylum Chordata; class Actinopteri; order Batrachoidiformes; family Batrachoididae; genus Thalassophryne; species Thalassophryne amazonica. Next base: position 73,914,333 of record NC_047104.1, read on the forward strand.
GGGTGATTCCATAATTTATTCCTCAGAATTGAGTGAGTCCATATTTTTTCTCTCTGCTTCTTCTAAAAAAGTAATTGTTACTGACTGCCACAATTTTTTTTCTTGATTTCTTATAGTGTTTCTTAAAGCCAGAAAGTTGCCATTTGAAATGACTTTAGTTTTGTGTCATGTCTGTGATCTGCTTTTTTTTCTACAAAATTAAACAACTGAATGAACATCCTCAGAGGCCGGTGATTCCATAATTATTGCCAGGGGTTGTAGAAATAAATAACTGTTTCCTGTGAACACCTAGTGACTCTTAAACCTCCACTTCATCCCTGTTTTATTTAAGTTTAATGACGATTTGTTTCGGTCAAACCATATCTAAGCTGTGTTTTTACACAAGAAAAAATAAAATGCAGTGAACTGCACATTTGTGTCTTATTAAATATAGCATATTACACTTTAGTCAGGCCTTTAAAATACTTTTGTGGACTCTTGCTGTAATATGTTGTCATATGTTGTTGCTGTAATATGTATCTAAATATGCTCATAATCGGGTAAAACTGGATGGAAATCTCCGTGGTGTGTCGGTGATGTATGTATGTGCAAAATAAAACAAAACACTACTCCAGGTATGTTTTTGACGAGAATATAACATCATAACTTTATTACAAGCTCAAATGTTGGTGTGTTAAAGGCCTTTTAATAATAACTCACTTCAAGAAATAATGGTAAAACTCACATGTAAGTAAAAACAAACAAACCAACAATAAAAAAAATGATTGATTACTAAAATAATCGTTAGTTGCAGCCCTAGTTTGTTTTACGAGTGAGAGCATTTTACAGATTAAATGTGAATAAGCCAGTTTTGAGTTTCTCAGTGCACATGCGTTTTCAGAACTGTGAGTGTTACTTTGTGCACAGCAGAACAACGTTGTCAGTTGCTTTAGGCCCTAATTTTGTATTTTATTGACTGTACAGCAAGCAACACAGCACCCATTTGGTGCATTCACCGGATTAGAACCGATAAAAATACTACAGAAGACAAAGAATTTTTACTTTATAGTTTGAAGTGAGTTTTCTTTGTTTCAGAGGACTTCATACCCATTAAAATTTACTAGAATATACAAAATTTGACTTGCTCTTTTAAAAAATTTCTGGGGGAGCACCTCCAGACTCCCCATAATCAATAGTGTGTTTTACTTCACATTTTGAAGTGAATTTTACGTATGTGTTTCAGAGGGCTTCATACTCATTAAAATTCACCAGAATGTACAAAATTTGACTTGCTCTTTTAAAAAATTTCTGGGGGAGATCCCCCAGACCCCCATAGCTTGAAGTGAGTTTTCTTTGTTTCAGAGGGCTTCATACCCATTAAAATTCACCACAATATACAAAATTTGACTTGCTCTTTTAAAAAATTTCTGGGGGAGATCCCCCAGACCCCCATAATCAATACTGTGTTTTTACTTTACAGATTGAAGTGTTTTATTTGTTTCAGAGGGCTTCATACCCATTAATATTCACCAGAATACACAAAATTTGACTTGGTCTTTTAAAAATGTGCTGGGGGAGCACCCCCAGACCCCCCAGAATCAAGACTACACCCCACCCCACCACCACCCTTTTATGTACCTTTATGTTCAGGTTTTGCATTCTTTTTATGCTTTGTCTGTCTCTCCTTAGAGGCTGTTTAGAATAGATTTGTATGCTGTATAATGTGTTTATTGTATTTATTGAGGAAAAAAGAGTGTGTGCCCTCACTATGCCACATTTTAGGGAATTGCTGGCATTGATTTTTGACAAGAAAAAATTTCAGTCAGATGAAAATTTATTGCTTTAACCCATGGCATATGTCTGTGAGTAATATTTACCTTTTTTTATGTTAAACTGACCTGTTATGGTCTTCTGAAGCAGTTGGTTGATGTATTTTATAACTTAAAAACGGGACCGATGCTAAAGCGTTAGCATGTCTATGCCGTTTTCAACGTTAAAGTTAGCATTAAGCTGTTCCCATCCCAGCACGTTTGTGTGCATTTGTTTTCTGTGTAATAATTAATTGCTCAGCATTTGTTGTTGTTAAAGAGTGAAATGTAGGGATGGGTATCGAGAACCGGTTCCTTTTGGGTATCGTTAAGAAATGGTTCGATCCACCGACATCAATAACCTTTTAACTTAACGATTCCCTTATCGGTCCGTCAGAGTGGCTGTTGTTTATGGGGGTGTTTGTGAGGAAAATTATAATTTCTCTACATTGATTACAGACCCTGCAGCAGGTCTGTAATCAACGTTTCTGCAGCACGGCTTTGCTTTGAACCTTGAACCAATCGAAGCAGTGATTCGCAGATCAAAGCAGTGCTTCAATCATTGCTTTGTTGATTTAATTTTTTTTCTTTCACTTTCCCCCGCTAAACCCTAAAGAGCATATGGCTGTGAGTATTATTTACCTTTTTTATGTTCAACCGACCTCTTATGGTCTTCTGAAACAGGGCATTCCATTTCAATGTTAAGTTAGCATTAAGCAGTTGCAGCTGTCAAGCGTTTGTTGTCGTAAAAGAGTCAAATGTATTACAAATTGTAATATTTTTTAAATTTATTTTTGTTTATATATTATTAATAATAGCAAGCACAACAATAATAGTATAATAACTAATCTAATGATTATATACAATTTTAGAGAAAGAGACAAAAAGAACCTGAATAAAAACACAACAGAAAATATAAAACCAACTAACAATGAACATAAATAAATAAATACATACATACGTACATACAGAAATAAATAAGTGTTTCCTGTGAACACCTAGTGACTCTTACACGTCCACTGCATCTCTGTTTTATTTATGTTTAATGACAGTTTGTTTCGGTCAAATCATATTTTCAATGTGTTAATTTATTCAGTGATTTCCTCCAGAACTATCTGTCAAGCTACAAAACTGCTGCATCCTAGTAAGAGCACAGCACTACTGGAATGAATTTGAATAAGGAAAGTTGGGTTTTTTCTCACAAAATGGATGCTGCACTCACTGCAGTTTATTGTCTGGAATAGTCCCAGATGCATTTCAGAGCTTCTAGAATTCAGATATGTTCGTGCAGGTGGTGTTGGGGGGTATTTTTGGGTTTCAGCTTTTTTTGTTTTTCACCACTTTCATCCCCGAATATGTGAAATCGTGAGTCACTTTTGTGCGGATTAAAGGTACTAACTGGAACTCCTGTTGGGTGTAGAGAGTCAGACTCAGTCAGTCTCAGATGCATGCACAGTGAAGGCAAGGGGGGGTCGTTCGGTCGGCGACACCTGCCTCTAAAAAAAATTCCTTATTGGTAGGACTCTATCAGATAGAAATTGATATTGATGATCTTTAAGGGATGCTGAAAGGCTGTTGACCAAGGAGGAAGCCATTAATCTGAAATCAGTTTAAAAAGCATGATAGAAATTTATAGCTGATCAAGGACAAAGGCAGAGCCTTTTTTCTGTCAATTTGTTTTACTAGTATGCCATTCCACGTTTTGTCCCAATTACTGAGAGGCATCTCTCAGTAACTGCTCCCGTGTTGTGACTCATGATTTCCCGGGCTTGTTACAAATGGCTTATAGCAACTTCTGATGCGCTGAAATGGTTTTAACTGAATGTACATGGTTCATAGTAATCTCATTTCAGTAATGTGGTGTTTATAGTATGTGCAGGTGATTGCTTTGACTTGACAGTTAAATGTTTAAAGCAGAAGGAATATTATTATCCAGGCAGCTATTTTAAATAAGAAATGAGAAAGAATGGATTAAGCAAACCTCTTGTTTGAGGCTTCTCTTCTACATATAGCAGTCACTCATTAGTATTTGATGTGTTCAATAGTTAAATTATTCATTCATTGTTTGGATCGTATGAGGTCTGTTAGAAAAGTATCCGACCTTTTTATTTTTTTGGTCCAAAATCCTACATTTTAAACAAATAAATATAAAACAAATATCTGAAAGAGGAGCTTACTCTGTGCTGTACATACCGAACCGTCCGTCACAGCAATCAGCTGTAACTCGACACCACCCCAGAGCGTCAAGAGCACCACAAACTCAGCAGCGCACCACCACCGACAGCCCACACAGAGGTCTCTGTACAACAAAACCATTTCCTTAAACACTCACCACTACACCTCAACGAGCCTGCAGCTCTGGCCGGCGCCTACCTGTCTTCACGGGAACGTGGAAGTGAACACGTCCAAACACCTGCAGTCAGTCTCCAGAAAGAGAAAGAAGAGCGCACACACACTCTCCCTCTTTTATGCAAACACTATTCTCGCCACAACCAGCTGCACTCAATCCACCAGCTGAACATCATTAAGGTCATCCATCCTGCTACAATCCACCCCCACAAATTGTATCGTTGCCTCGACGATGGAATAGATCCCATTCCTTAACCTTAATCATACCACCTATATTACATAGGGCCAGAAGGACCCACTTGCACTGCAGACCGTGGAAGATGATGAATATTAGAATGATGACCCGCGGTAACCCTAGTCGTCCGCTGAAGTACAACCTCTTCACTAGGGGGGAGGTAAGACATACTAGACTCCACTGGCAGAGGTGGCGCAGCAACCACTGGATCTACTGGTGGACTCAACTGCGGGGAAGCAGGTAAACTCACAACCTCCGCACTCTCCACCGGAGGGGCAACCTGGGTCACCTCTCCCACCCCCTCCACCTGAGGAGCAGGTGGAGTCACCACTTCCCGCACAACTGAAGTAGACGCAAGGTCCTCGGATCCTGACACCAACCACCCGCCATTACGCCACCATCTGTCCTCTAATGGCTCCACCACAGGTGGAGAAAACTCCACAGGGGGCAGAGAATGGGCCACAACCTCATCAGGGGACCCAAGCCCTACCACTACCTTCAACAACGAGCGATGAACCTGCTTGGCTCTGGTTAAATCATCCTTAGGGGCAATTGTATAAACAGTCCCTTCTCCCTGTGGTGCCCTCAGGACACGATACATCACAGAGGACCACTGGTCCTGGATCTTATGACGGCTCCGTACCCCAAAATCTCGCAACCAGACCAACTGGCCCTCCTTCGGGGGAACATCACAGACACTCTGATCATATTCCTTCTTATGCGCTCTGCAGCGGCCTTCAGCTGATCCCGGGCTCCATCAAAAGCCATCTGCAAGCGGGTCTGGTGCTCCCGGACCCACTCATGAACAAAACCACCCACAGGCTCCCGAACTCGACCCAACAGAAAATCAGCCGGAAGCCTTGGCTCCTGACCAAACATCAACAAAAAGGGAAACTCACCAGTTGCCTGATGCGGTGTTGTATTATAAGCATACAAAACCTGGGGCAGACAAGAACCCCAATGATGCTTTCGAGACACGGGCAGCGTGCGCAACAGATCATGAAGCGTTCTATTAAAACGCTCACACTGCCCATTCCCAGATGGATGGTATGGTGTAGTACGAGATTTCTCTGTGCCATAAAAGCCACACAACTGCTGGATCAATACACTCTCAAAACTCCGTCCCTGATCAGAATGTATCCGAGCTGGAACCCCAAACCTCGAAAACCACTCCGTAACCAGAGCTTGAGCTACTGTAGGAGCTCGCTGGTCACGGGTAGGGACTGCCCACGTGTACTTACTAAAGACGTCAGTCATTGCCAAAACATCTTCCACTCCACCATGAGTAGGCTCTAGAACAGTAAAATCAATGGCAAGAATCTCATTAGGCTGAGATGCCAACACGTGTCCCATGGGGCCACGAACCACTGGTTGGTTTACCTTTGCTGCCTGACACCTCTCACATGCCTGGCACCAATCTGCCACTTCTGCAGACATGCCTGGCCAATAACACCGCTGACGTAAAAGCTCTAGGGTCCTCTCAACCCCTTGATGAGCATGCCCTTGATGAACCTCAGTCAACACATCGGCTTTCAAAGCTGCAGGCAACACCAACTGCAACACAGCCCCAGCTCCATTGGACTTAAACACCTGACGGTACAAGACACCATCCCTCTCCACCAACCGGTCCCACTGCTGAAGCAACACCTGGGCTGACTGTGACACCTGATTGCGCTCTTCCTTATCAGGACCCCTTTTACGGTCCCAAAACACCCAAACCTCCAGACTCACTGGATCAACCCGCTGCAATGCAGCCAGGTCAGATGGAAGACGGTGGGGCAAGGCTGCAACCACAGCCTGCCTTACATCTACCCTACTCCCCTGACAAACCTGTTGCAGCGGCTCCAGAAGCTGGGCACCACTAACCATTACCTGGAAGTCCTGCATCCCAGGAGAATACAACCGAGAAAGGGCATCCGCGTTCTTATTACTACAACCCGAACGATACTTAATCTCAAAATCAAACGAGGCCAACTGCGCTGCCCAACGTTGCTCAGTAGCACCAAGTTTTGCAGATGACAAATGACTCAAAGGATTGTTGTCCGTGTACACAATGCACTTATGGCCCAGCAAGTACTCCCTAAACTTCTCGGTCATTGCCCACTTGAGTGTCAAAAATTCCAACTTCATAGAGCTGTAGTTCACCATGTTACGCTCAGTAGGGCGTAACCCACGGCTCGCGTAAGCAATCAGCCTAACTTTACCATCCTGTTCCTGAGACAACACTGCTCCCAGCCCCCCATAGCTAGCATCCACCTCCAAAATAAATGGAAGACTAAAATCGGCATATGCCAGCACAGGTGCGGAGGTAAGCTTAGCTTTTAAAGTCTCAAAGCCACGGCTGCATTCCTCTGTCCAATAACCCGAAACTAGCTGATCTACCCGACTGGGCTTCACCCCAGCCAACTCTGCTACCAACTTGTGCAGGGGTGCTGCCAACCTTGCAAAACCACCTACAAACCGGCGGTAGTAGCTGGCAAAGCCCAGAAAAGAGCGCAGTTCCGAGGAGGTGGCGCTTGGAGGTGGCCAATGAGCAACCACCTCCACCTTGCTAGGGTCAGTAGCAATCCCCTTATCAGAGATGACATGCCCCAGGTAACGCACTTCCTCCTGAAAAAATGCACACTTTTTGAGTTTCACCTTTAACTCCTCATGCTGCAAACGCTCCGGCACCACCCTCAACCTATCCAGATGTTGGTCAACAGTAGAGGAAAAAACCACAATGTCATCCAAATACAACAATAAGGACAGACACTGCTGATCACCAAAAAATCCTCTGCATCAATCTCTGAAAAGTACCAGGAGCGTTGCAAAGCCCAAAGGGCATCCGGTTCCACTCAAACAAACCAAAAGGCGTGCAAAAGGCCGTCTTATGACGATCAGCCTCCGCCACAGGAACCTGATTATACCCACTCGCCAGATCCATGGTAGAAAACCAACGAGCCCCAGTGAGGGCATCCAAAGACTCATCAATCCGAGGCAAAGGGAAGGCGTCCTTCCTAGTTTTTCCATTCAAGAGCCTGTAATCAACACACATGCGCAAACTGTCATCCTTTTTCTTAACCAGCACAATAGGAGAGGCATAAGGACTGCTACTCTCCCTAATAACTTGTGTTCCAAGCAGCTGATTGATGTGATCTTTGACAACCTCATACTCAGAAGGCGGAATTCTGCGATACCGCTGTCGCATTGGAATATCATCCAGAAGCGGAATCTCATGTGATATTAGGTCAGTACAACCCAGATCCCCATCTTGGGCTGAAAAGACAGAACTAAACTGACCCAACAATGCTCTCACCTTACCTTGTACTTCCAGAGGCAAGTGACCCAGTTCCAGGGCTGCAATCTGATCCTGCACTGATGGAGAAATGGACTGCGAGGCCACTACTGCCTCCACCGGGGGCACCTCGGCAACCCCCGCAGGCAGACTCACAACCCGAACTTCCTCTAACGTGCCAATCATAGCCCAGGGACGTAACCACACATCCACCGATCCCACATTCATCACCGGAATGTAGGCTATACCCTGCTCCACCTGCACCAATGCAGGAGATGCCAACAGTCCAGCAGGCAAGCCAGACTCCACAGGCTCAAACAGAGCCACCCCACCAGAATACCGCTCAGAGCATGTCGCCCTAACAAACTTCATTACACCCCCCGGAATCTGACAAGCCTCTCCTCCATGAACCTTAACCTTCCCTACTCCTTGATCCACAATACCACTAGCCTTGTGGCACTTCTGAAATGCCTGCGTGACATACTCCGGAGCCTCTGCCACTGCTGGCAAATCAAACAGGGAAACCCCATACTGCCCAAAAAGTTCCCCATAACACCTGCGGATGACATTCATCCCCAGGACCCCAGAAGCCTGCGGAGACACACCAGGCACATCTTTAACCACCAAAATGCCACATGCTGGCATCAGTTTACCACAAAGCTCCACATCCAACTCCAAATAGCCCAGGTAAGGGATGGCTAACCCATTAGCTGCTTTAAGCTGTAGCCAATTACATGATTTCAGCCACCCCAAACCCCCTGGCTCAAACTTCTGATGAAAAAGAGACTCTGGAATAGTTGACACCATAGATCCTGTATCTATCAAACAAGGGATCCCAACTCCCCCCATGCTCACCATTAAATGAGGACACGGCGACACAAGCTTGGACACTACCTTGTCACGCGTCCTACCCAAACCTGAGCCAGTAACTTGCCCCCCCCCCCCGAGCTGTGACTCCGCAGCTCGGCGGGCACTAGTTTCCCGACCCCTGAGCGGCAGAAGATGGTTTGTTCAATGAAGAGGCAGACAAAAAGGATCAACTGCGGGCCACCACCCGAACTCCATCACACTCCCTGGCAAAGTGACCTGGTTTCTGGCAGTTCCTACAAATTATAGACCCCCGGGGAACTGATTGACAAAACTGCCCAGAATGCTGCAAATGGGAAATACTCTGAGTCAGCCGATTCAACTGCTCCTGTTGCCGCTGGAGCATCTCCCTTACTTCCTGTAGTTGCGAGGCCTGAAAAGAACCAGCCTCCACCTGGCCACTGCCCTGAACCCCACACTGAGTGCCCGCAACAGACTGGATGGAAAAATCACTACCCTTCGTACCTCCAGGTGAACCCTCTCGTTCCCATCTAATTGCCTCACCCCTAACCTCCAACAAGGTAGCGGTAGGCTGCCGGCGCACAAACTGCTTCAACTCGCGCCGAAGTGACCCATCAAACACACACTCAACAAACTGATCACGTAACAAAACCTCTGCATTTGGGACACCATTAGGTGCGTGCTGCTTAACAGATGTCATCAGACTCATTAATGCCAATGAAAACCCTAACAGAGTCTCTCCCTCACGCTGTCTGCGGGAGAAAAAGGCCTCTTGAAGTGCCACATAAGATTCTGTATCCCCATACAGCTCCTGCAACACCCCAATGATCTTTAATGGGTCTGAACGCTCTTCACTGGAACGATGCTTTATTTCCTCACGTGCTTCCCCCTCCAGATGATCAAAATAAAAAAATGCCTGGTCAGCTTCAGAGACATGACAGGCTCTCACACAAGCCTGCATCTCCTCCAACCATTCAGCCAACCCCATACCTGTCTTACCATTTAAACATGGGACATTTTCTATCTCGGGGTAAAAAAATAAACTTCTCCATTACTGGAGCATTACCACTAGAGGACACTTTAGATGAGGGCTCTATACTCGGGCCAGGCGCTGCCTCAGCCTGTTCCTTCAACCTCTCATTCTCCATCCTAAGCTGAGTGACTAACACTCTCAGCTCCTGCGTTTCTTCTGCCATCATACACCTTGAGACTTTCCCACAATGAGGATGCGACCAAAATAGGGGAAATTACTTGCACCGAGGCCACCTGCTGCTTTGCTCTGGAAAACAAGAAAAAAAAACAGATTAAACACACACACAAAAAAAATTACTTCACCAAAAAACTAACAGAACACACCTCTCTAGTCTCAATTTACATCCCACTTCTTGACACCAAAATGTGGCAAAGCGGACAATTTACTCCTCAATCGTCAAGGCAATTAGAAATCATGAATGAACATATGTTGGACTTCTGACACCACCCTGGGAATTTCACCCAGGGAATTCGACAATTGAATAACTTCAACCTAAGACACACAGGTTAGTTTTAATTGAGACAGAGATGTGGTTCCCAAGTACAAAAAAAATAATTTATTAACAATTGAAGTTCTAGTTAAAAAGACAATTTTGTAAAAAACTCATTTAAAACACCACCAATTATGACCACATGAGGGCGCCCTTGCATCACGCAGCACACGCAGCTGGCAGAGTTTTCCAAATGTCCACACTGAGCGTAAAGCCGCCGCAGCAAACAGGGCACATCCACCGGTCTCACAGGACGAAATCTTTCAGCAGAGCACCAGAGCAAAGCAGCAGGGCCTCCTTCCACAGCTTGGTCCAAAATCCTACATTTTAAACAAATAAATATAAAACAAATATCTGAAAGAGGAGCTTACTTTGTGCTGTACATACCGAACCGTCCGTCACAGCAATCAGCTGTAAGTCGACACCACCCCAGAGCGTCAAGAGCACCACAAACTCAGCAGCGCACCACCGACAGCCCACACAGAGGTCTCTGTACAACAAAACCATTTCCTTAAACACTCACCACTACACCTCAACGAGCCTGCAGCTGTGGCCGGCGCCTACCTGTCTTCACGGGAACGTGGAAGTGAACACCTCCAAACACCTGCAATCAGTCTCCAGAAAGAGAAAGAAGAGCACACACACTCCCTCTTTTATGCAAACACTCCTCTGCCACAACCAGCTGCACTCAATCCACCAGCTGAACATCATTAAGGTCATCCATTCTGCTACACTTGCAATGAAAATCCAACGAGAGCACGACACGTCCTCACACAAAGGCTGCTTGCAAGCAAATGATGCAATCGACAGGCGTGAAAAAAATCACGCATGCGCACGAAGGTTCAAGGTTTGCTCATGCAAGCACACGATTCAAATCCATCAGGTTTTTGCAAAAAATGAAAAGGTAGGATACTTTTCTAGCAGACCTCGTATAAGTGCACCAAACTAATCTCCTCCATAGTTAGTGATATTGTGTCTTTATAGGTTCAGCACCTCCAGACAGACTCTGACTTGGATCCCAGACTCATTCTTCTCAAGGTAGGTAACATGTCACCATGTTGTGATTCAGAAGCACAGGATGGCAGAAGTGGAGTATTTGTGTGCTCTTACTTTTTTTTTTATTTTTTTTTTTAATCAGTAAAAGTAGATAATGCATTGCTTTGGGATAGCAGAATGCATTGCAGGCATGGGTTGTTGCACAACTGACACCACAGGCAAAGTTGAGCAAATATTCAGCAACAGTGATTGCTGAATATTTTTACCCACAAAAATATAATTTAATGCATATCTCTTTTATCTTGTAACTTTTTACATGTGTTTGCAGGGCTTTAAAAACCTCTGAGCATCTTAACACATCAATGAACACAACTGAAATATTTATGGCTTCAATTTGTTTAAAGGAGACCTGCATTGAAAAAAATGCAGTCAGATTTTTTGAACAAAAAATGACTTACATTTACACATGAGATCTTTCTGAATGTAGTAAAGTAAATCTGGAAGCCCAGATCTGTCAATCAATGGAGAAATCTTCATTTGAAAATGACAAATTTACAGCTAACATTTAGCCCTCCGCAAATTGTCCCTCTCATCATGGACGCTGCCGAGACGTCACGGACAAGACCCTCTCCCAGCATGCATTGCGCCAATTGTAATTTGTGGATTTACGTCACTTTGCATCTGCACCTTTTTCTTGTCTTATACGGAAGGATCTACTTTTTTTAAAACTTCATATTGTCTTGCGGCACGTTTGGTGAGTACACATTTCTTTTATTTGTGCTTGAAAATGATTGTGGGGGACTTTTTCATACGCCCGTTTGATTGAGTGGTGTCGCAGTGAAAATCTACTGTCTTTCGCCTCCGGTACCATCGCGGGATATGGAGGCGAGACCCGCAGAGAATCCCAGTCATTAAAAATATATAAACCTCTCTTAGCGTCCATGGAGCTCTGGGGCTCCGATTGCCGAGACGTGCGGTGCTGTGGATTTTGTCGCAAGAAGTCTGTCCTTGCAGCAACAGGTGTACCGGCCACTTTGCATTAAAACAGCGAGCATAATCTCAGGACTTGTGCCAAGTGTGCTGCAGCTCCATTCAGTAAGCAGCGAGGTGATGCCGGTGTTGTGCGCTGAATCTGGCACAACACCGGCTGCAAAGCAGACACGGGCGGTGTGAGTGGCCCGCATTGGTGGTTAACGAGCTTGTTAACGAGCCCGCAGACTTAATAAGCGCAGCGGAGGCAGAGAGCGGGAGAGGAAGAACGGCGCCTGCTGTCGATGTCGATGCTGATCTGAGCACACAGATCTGTATCTCACATTCATGTCAGGTTACTTTTGGATGTTGAAACCAGGACATGTATAAATAAGTAACATTACTAACAGATAAAATCAATTTCAATGCGGGATCAGACTGAAGGTGGGAGCGCGTCGTCTTGTCCCTGACGTCATGGAAATGATACAGCTGTACAAACTGTTTTCACAGAGGGCTAAATTTTAGCTGCAAATTTGTCATTTTTAAACGATTTCTCCGCTGAATTACAAATTTGGGCTTACAGATTTACTTTACTGCATTCAGAAGGGTCTTATAAATACATATCAGCTATTTCTTTCTGAAATCTGACCACATTTATTTCAATGCAGGTCTACTTTAATAAGTGTTGAATCTTCAAAATATGTAACTGTGCATTTCTCTGTTTCTGATGGTGCATTTACTGAATGAGAATATATATATATACACACACACACACACACACCTTGTTTGTGTGTCTGAGTGCCCAAGGCCGAGCATCCGCCCACCCCCTTTTTTGAAGAAAGTTGGTGAAACGCCCACCCAAAATTAAATTCTTTGTCTTTTGGCTGCTCTCGTTCGGGGTCACCACAGCAGATCATTTGGTTGCATCTCATCCTGTCCTCTGCAACTTCCTCCATCACACCAAGCACCTATGTGTCCTCCCTCAGCACATCCATAAACCTCCTCTTTGACCTCCCTTTTCTCCTCCTGCATGGTGGCTCCATCATCAGCATCCTTCTTCGTACATACTCTGGCTCCCTCCTCTGCACGTCCAAATCATCTGAATCTCACCTCTCTGACTTTGTCTCCAAACTGTCCTACCTGAGCTGTCCCTCTGATATGTTCATTCCTAATCCTGTCCAACATCATTACTTCCAAAGAAAATCGCAACATCTTCAGCTCTGCCACCTCCAGCTCTGCCTCCTGTCTTTTTGTTAGTGTCACCGTCTCTCAGCCATACAACATAGCTGGTCTCAGTACCGTCTTGTAAACTTTCCCCTTCACTCTTGCTGATATTCTTCGGTCACAAATCACTCACCTTTCTCCACCCTGCTTGCACTCTCTTCTTCATCGCTGTATGACACTCTCCATTACTTTGAAAAGTTGGCCCCAAGTATTTAAACTAATCTACTTTCACCACTTCTACCCCTTGTAACTGCACTATTCCACTGGGCTCTTTCCCATTCACACACATGTACTCAGTCTTGCTCCTACTGACTGTAATTCCCCTGCTCTCCAGAGCATATCTCCACCTCTCCAGGAACTACAGGTCTCAATGTCATCTGCAAACATCATAGTCCATGGAGACTCCTGTCTGATCTCATCTGTCAACCTGTCCATCACCATTGCAAACAAGAAGGGACTCAGAGCTGATCCTTGGTGTAATCCCACCTCCACCTTGAATGAGTCTGTCATAAACTAAATCCATAAACACACAATATAACTCCTTATTGCCTCCTGTATACTTCTGCATCAGTCTTCTCAGGGCAAACATTGCATCTGTAGTTTTCTTTCTCGGCATGAAACCATATTGCTGTTCACACATCTTCACCTGTTTTCTAAGCCTAGCTTCTATTACTATTTCAATCAATCAATCAATCAATTTTTTTATATAGCGCCAAATCACAACAAACAGTTGCCCCAAGGCGCTTTATATTGCAAGGCAAGGCCATACAATAATTATGTAAAACCCCAACAGTCAAAACGACCCCCTGTGAGCAAGCACTTGGCTACAGTGGGAAGGAAAAACTCCCTTTTAACAGGAAGAAACCTCCAGCAGAACCAGGCTCAGGGAGGGGCTCAGTTATTTCCCATAACTTCATGATGTGGCTGATCAACTTTATGCCTCTGTAGTTACTGTGCAGCTCTGTACATCACCCTTGTTCTTAAAAATAGGAACCAGCACACTTCGTCTCCACTCCTCAGGCATGCTCTCACTTTCCAAGATTTTATTAAGCAACCTGGTTAGAAACTCCATTGCAATCTCTTGTAGACTTTTCCATGCCACCACTGGAATGTCATCTGGGCTAACTGCCTTTCCAGTCTTCATCCTCTTCATAGCTGCCCTCACTTCATCTTTACTAATCTCTTGCACTTCCTGATTTACTCTCTCCACATCATCCAGCCTTTTCTCTCTCTCATTTTCTTCATTCATCAGCTTCTCAAAATATTCCCTCCACCTTCTCAACACACTTTCCCCGCTTCTCAGCACATTACCATTTGCATCTTTCACCACCTAGACCTGCTGAACATTCTTTACAGCTGTGTCCCTTTGTCTGGTCAATCGGTACAAGTCCTTGTACAGATCCCGATATGCCTTTTCCTTAGCTTTTGCCACTTCTCTTTTCGCCTTATGCTGCATCTCCTTGTACTCCTGTCTACTTTCTTCATCTCTCCATCAATACCAATTCTTTTTCTTTTTCCTGGACATCTTTGTTCCACCACCAGATCTCCTTGTCTTCCTTCTGCTATCCAAATGTCACACTCGGTACCTTCATAGCTGTCTCCCTCACCACACCTGTAGTACTTTTCCAGTTGTCCAAAATTGCTTCCCCTCCATCCAGTGCATCACTCACCTGCTTACTGAATTTCACATAGCAGTCTTCCTCCTTCAGCTTCCACCATCTGATCCTTTGTTGAGTTCTCACTCTCTTTTCCTTTTTCACCTCTAAAGTCATCCTACAAGCCACCATCCTATGCCATCTAGCTACACTCTCCCCTGCCACCACCGTGCAGTCTCCAATTTCTTTATGCTTGGGTCTCCTACAAAGAATATAGTCCACCTGTGAAATGAAATTATTATTATTTTAAATAAAGTTTATGAAGTGCCATCTCAAATATATTAATTCTGTGACACCCCCCCCCCCCCCAGTATATTTTAAAAAGCAAAGGTTTTCACTGTATTTTTCTCCTCATCATTATCAGACTTGTGATGATGTCATCTGTTTGTCCAGTGCTCCAATACTTCAAGTTCTTTTTGTACAGTAGTTCAGTTTCAGCTGCTAAATTGTTAGCCAGCAACATGAACAACTCATGTCTGCAGTTGCTATGAGTAGATTAGATTAGATCGAACTTTATTAATCCCTTGGGAAGACTCCCTTGGGGAAATTCAGGAAAATGATGAAAAGTGTGAATATTTCACACATATTTCAAAAACCATACAGGATTACAACTGCATATCTTGCAAAGGTGTTGAGGTCGAGGTCACAAAGGCATAAGTTGTCCAAGGGCAGTTGAATGCCTGATTTAAAAGCTATATAAAAACAAACAACAAGACTGTTAAATTACTGACAGTGTTAGGCATTGATTGTTATTTTGTAATATACAGAACAAAAGATTTAAAAAAAAAAATGCAGGGTGGGGGGGCACTTTTCAATTAATTTATTTGCAGTTCATACATGATGGTATACTAAGTGCAAGAACCACAAGATTACATCCCACTCCAAACTCTTCCCACACCACCTCACATCAGAAGAATCAGAATCGCCTTTATTGTCATTGTAATTTACATTACAACGAGATTTGAGCACTTAAATGTGCACCGATCATATTCATTTTATACAGGCTGCATTAAGAAGTGTTAGAATTTCTGAATCATCTGAAGAAGAGCAGCAACGTTAACTGGTCAAATCTTTTGAGAATCAAATAGCAACGCTACAGTTAGGAGTTTAAGTATGTTTTCAGGGAACCTTTAGCTGTGCATCATATCCAAGGAAATGAATGTGTCTGCATAGTAAAGCTGCAGTGTTAATCAATAATTATTTAGATTATCCATCAGATTTGTGTACTTCAAAAAAATTTTGTTTTCAGCTTCTTATGTGAATACCTTTTGTTTTTGTTTTTTTTTGTTTTTTACTTCTATCTGGCAGTAAACTGAATATTTCTGGCTTGTGGAATAAATAAATCATTTGAAGGTATCATTACTGCATAACCACAGTGAGTGGTGTAACAGTTACCTGACTAACATGGAACTCAAACTGAGTAAATTTAACTCCACCAGACAGCCCTGGAGACTTGGGTTAATTAAGTTGTGCTGCTGCTACTCCTAAACAGGTCACAAACACTTGATGTATGCTGATGTTCCGACTCTCAGTGCAACATTTACAATTTGTATATGGGATGTTTTTACGGTGAATTTTTAACTTACATAAAATCCTACTACATAAATAATGTAAGCTAGCATGTTGCCCATGGGGATCCACGGGCTCGAGATTGGATAGTGTTGATATAATAGCTGACAATTTTCAAGGGTGCTAATAAATTGTACAAAGTTTCTATAATGAGTTTGAATGGCGTGTGAGTCCAGAATGTTTTTAGAACATTAGACCTCATCAGTCTTTGTGAAGACCTCAGCCCTTTTATTTCCTGTTAATTACATATTTTTTAATAGTAATATACTGTCTTAATGGATTTATAAATTGTTTAGGTTCTTGTTATATGTACACTATGATTATTGATATTATTATTATTTTTACTTTTATTTTCTCATTTGATTTTTAAATGGACCACAATGGAGATACAGTGGTCCCTCTCATTAGTGGCCTCTCTCATGAGAGGCCACCCCTCATATACAGCCACATTTCTACTACAGCAACTGTCTGTTAATGTCAGCTCTCAAAAGAAGCCACCTCTCAAACGTGGCCAGCAGCCCACTCAAAAGGATGAAAATCCCCTGAACAGTGGCCATTCCATGGAAATTGAGTTTTTTCACGCCTGTCGGTTGCGTCATAGCGGGCATAGTGCTGGTTTACCGGAAAATTAAGAAAGTGGAAGCGGCAATAATTGGCCCGTCCAGGCTGCCCCACGATTGATTCGATTGGAAAGGCAGTGTCAGCTCAGTCGGCAGGTGTTAACCGCGCGTTGGAAACAATCTCTGGTAGGATCGCTGCACTGGAAAACCGCATTGATCGTCAGTAATGACCACATCTCCTCTCCTAATTCAGATGTATTGGAAGCCACTCTGTCTCGGACTGTGGAATCTTTCAGGTGTCTGCTAATCTGGATTTTCATTTGGCTTCCCAAAACACAGCTGCACTTCAAGGCCGCTGTGATTAAAAACCTCCTGGAGAAGAACAACGCTCATGCCTCACCCCCCCCCGGTCTTCCCCCGCCCTCAGCTTCTCCAGCTCTGACGTTGACTGTGGACAGTGGACTGTTCAGGGCTGGGCCCTTCCTCCCTCCAGAACGGACGAGCAAGGCCGTTGATGGTGCCTAAAGGCGGCCTCCGGGTGTTCTGTCTGATAACTGGACTCTTACAAATCTCAGTCGTCGTCTCTTGTCCTGTTGTTGTGTGTAATCATTGTTCATTGTGCTGATGGGTTTTTTCCTGCATTGCTGCTGCATGATTCAGTGCAGCAGCAATGAAGGTTTTTCTTTCCCAGGTCTTACCTTGTGTGTGCTTTTATGTTCATGTACCGGGCCGGCTTATGTGTGTTGTTGTGTGTGTCGTTTGTCATCATGAGGCCGGTCATGGTTTGCTCAGCCCTGCTGTTGACCTAAGGCAGGACATACATCTGGAGCTGGTCCCCGGGCGCCTAAAGGCGACTTCTGCTCCTAACTGGCAATTAGGATGGGTTAAATGCAGTAAACACATTTCATTGTGCAGGGAACATGTTCCTTTGTGCATATGACAATAACATTATTTTGAATCCCTTTGAATCCCTTATTTGCAGCAGTAACATACAAATAAATTATTAAAAAATCATACATTGTGATTGTGTCTCTCACAGTGGACATGCACCTAAGATGAAAATTTCAGACTGCTCCATGATTTCTAAGTGGGAGAACTTGCAAAATCGCAGGGTGTTCAAATACTTATTTTCCTCACTGTATGTTATAATATCAAAATTCTTTTTGTATGTTTCTAAGTTAATAAAATAAATAACATTGAAAAGTTTAAAAACACATTAATATTTGATGGACATATCATTTGCTCTTGTCTTCTTTAAAAATGACACACTGTACCTGTAATCCAGTAAGACAGACAGTTTTACTGTCATGTTGACAGTTTAGTTTTTTCTTTTTAACATTTCTGAGTGGGATTGCATACTTTTTAAAAACAATATAACCCCTAATTGTCTTGTTTGTACAAGAGCTAAACTTGGACTAATTTGATTGTTAAATCAGAATAAAATTTATTGTAAAGTAAGTTCTCACATACAAGTAATTTGATCTGGTGTCATTGGTGCATAAACAACAATAATAAAAAGAAAACACTTCTGTAAGAAGTAAATTTGCTCTCATAAAGATGAAATCCTGGATGAAAAAACTTTCTGAAACAGTTTTTCACACTTTACTGTTTCACTGAATTATGTGGTGAAGATGATCGTTGATTAAAATTGCTTCACTGCTTTTTTTTTTTTTTTTTTTTTTTTTTTTTTTTTTTTACAGTGTGGAGCCTCTGTTCACTTTTTCCTCCTTCTCCTCTCTCTCTCTCTCTCTCTCTCTCTCTCGTTGTGAGGGAATGAGAGACTCTTCACTCTAACACCGTCTTTGCGGCTTATTTGAGCAAACTTTGGAAACATGAACGCTTTCATCTGTAAAATAAAGCCTTAATAGCTATACACAGGCAGAAGGAGCTGTTTTTGTTGGAAGACTTTGACTGAGTTTTTGTTCTTTCACTCTGAGCTGCAGCGCTGTGACTCTGCTCAGCTCGGCTGGCTGCCGGCGGGGGACGAACGAGCAGGCAGCAGTCCGATCAGCACAAACAGACTGGCTGGATTAAACAAAAATACAACGGCACTACGCCGTTGTTCCATTGTCTGGGAAGAACTGTGTCTTTAGACAAACTTTGCAGCGTCCAGTCACTTGTTCCACGTCTGTCACAGCAATCTCAAACCACTGACGAAACTCGCTCTCCATTAGCAGTTAGCCATGTTTGTTATTGTGTGAAGGAAACGAGACGGGGAGGGGGGAGCTACGGAAGGTCCTGGGGACAAAAAGGTGCACCGCTATAAGAGGAGGAAAAAAAAAACTCGAATTTTTTATTTTTTAAATCGGCCGCAACAAATAATTCGAGTTAATCAATATTATCGATATATCGCCCAGGCCTACAAAATACATAAGCATACTTAATGGAAAATGACAGCTCTCCCCGGTTTTTGGATGATCAAAGCCATGTACGTGCACGCAGAGGCCACGTGGCTATTGATGATGATATTTAGTGTTGTGGAGGTTCAAACAATTTAAGTTTGACAACTTGTTAAAAGAAATTATTATTATTTTGCAGGGAGTAACAGCTGTTAAATGGAAATTGAGAAATGTATTAATATAATTTTCTTTCTCTCGCTCTCTGTGTGTGTATGTGCGTTTCCATTTTTTTCCAGTTTGCTAAGTGGAAGGATATCTACTCTTCGGGATGAAACTGGAGCTGTAAGTGTGACCTTTTGTTGCTTTTTAGTCCAAATGAAAGTAAATGGAATTTGCATGTCAAATCAGATATGAAAAATTCTTTAAAAGGCTTCTACATTCAAGGTGTGGCATTTGTTCTCTTATTTTGTCATGATTAAAAATTTGTATACCTGACAATATACAATACTGTGGAAAAGTTTTAGGCACATTTAATGCATCATAAAGTATACAAAATTATGAACACTATAGCTGCTCCCAACTTTTCTTAACTGGTTGATGAAAGTGCCACGCTCCGACTGATGGTTCAAACGTTTTATTACAGGAATTTTCTGTCTCACAAACGCCCAAGACCACCGTGAACACTGAAATAAATACACGGTGACAAATACACATCAGTGAAACTGTCATATTCCTATCTATGAATTGCTTAACTGACACTCACTGCATAAAATATCAGTGCTCTCAAAAAACAGAATTTACACACATACAAATACAAGAATATTTCACCCAAATGTCCATACCGTGTGCACCTCCAACCAGAAGATTAGGAGTTGCTAGAAGTCCATTTCTTCATATTTCACTCTTTTGTCTTTGCATATACCGCTTGCACACACTGACTGACTATTAAACGAAACTCACATTTCTCCATCAAGTGCACGTGACCAAGTGATGACCTAACTGCTGACGTAGTCAGGTGACGTTATTAATCAATTTTCCCAAAGTATGGCATATTTCTTGATGTACCCCTGTACCACTTCAAGGATTCAAGGATTCAAAAGGAGTTTATTGTCATATGCACATAGGAACATGTTCCCTGCACAATGAAATGTGTTTACTGCATTTTTACCCATCCTAATTGCCAGTTAGGAGCAGAGGTCGCCTTTTTTGGCGCCCGGGGACCCAGCTCCAGATGTATATCCCTGCCCTAGGTCACGAGCAGGGCTGAGCAAACCTTGACTGGCCTCATGACACACTTAACAAACAACAACACACATAAGGTGGTCCGGTACATGAACACGTATAAAAGCACACACAAGGAAAGAATTGGGAAAAGAAAAACCTCCATTGCTGCTGTGTTGAACTCACGCAGCACCACTGGAGAGCAAAAAAAAACCCATAGCACAGAAAAACAAATCACAACAAACGACAGATGACAGCCGAGACTTGGATGTGTCCAGTGTCCAGACAGCCCGGAAGGCCACACGTGAGGCGCCATCGACAGGCCTTATCTGTCCATCCTTGGGGGGATCCCAGTCCTGAATCAGTCCACACAATCAACATCTCAGGACGGGGAAGGGAGGGAGGGAGGGGAAGACGAAGAGGCGGGGGAGACGAGGAGCGAGGCTATCAGGAGTGTTCCTCGGGGGGAGGATTTTATCCCAGCGGCCTTGAAGGACAGCTGGTGTTTGGAAACCAAATAGATATCCAGATTAACAGACGCCTGGCAGATTCCACAGTCTGAAACTTCAGAGTGGCTCCCAAATACATCTGAATACAGGAGATGTGGTCTTACTGACGATTAAAGCGGTTTTCCAGTGCAGCCATTCTCCCCGAGATGGATTCCAACGTGCGGTTGACACCCGCCGACTGAGCTGACACTGCCCTTCCAATCGAATCAATCATGTGGGGCAGCTTGGACGGGCCAATTAATGCCGCCTTCACCTTCTTAATTTTCCGGTAAACCAGTGCTGTAGCTGCCCCACACAGCAGAAACCCGGTCACCACAGCTCCAAATAAGTAAACATCATCAATGTCCTCCACAGACAACGTGTACAGGCACATGACTTGCCACCTCCGCCAGCTGTCCATCACGTAACCCGCCACATGTGTCCCGGCAGGACAGGTCGGGTCCTCCGCTCCCGACTGTCTTGTGGAAAAAATAGTATCCATTGCGTTCAGAGACCACTTGATCAGATCCATTTTGCCGTTTTCCAGAGGAGCAGGGCTGGCAGCCTCACAGACAAAACACGCTACAGTAACAGGAAAGTTGGGGAGGGAGAAGGAGAGAAAAATGCGACCGTCCCGACCGAGAGCAAGAAGGCAAAAAAAAAAAAAGTCCAAAAGTACTCTTCATCTGTTCATCTATCCTCAGGTCCAGCTCTTCTCTGAGAATCTTGCTTACAGCTGCAGAGATTGTGGCAGCGTTGAGCTCCAGACGTGGGATACTGACAATCTTCATGGGTGCTACCCTAGCCTTGGCCATAACTAAAGTGCAGTGCACTTGTTCTTCAGCTACGATCCTGATATACGAGCACCGCCCATAGCCATCATTACTGGCATCAGAAAAGTGATGCAGTTCAATCTTCTGGATTGTGCCAAGATCATTGGGAACAAAGCACCTTGGTATTTGAATGTTTTGAAGATTGTACAGGTCATTGAGCCGTGTCTCCCACTTTGGCCTTAGTTCTGGCGGGACAGGCTCATCCCAGCCTACACCTCGCTTGCACATTTGTGGCAAGATTCTTTTCCCAGTCAAGATGTAGGGGGCCAGAAATCCTAACGGATCATATATGCTGGCGACTGTGGATAAGATGCCTTGTCGAGTGGCTGTTCTTTCTTGTTGGACCACATTGAATGAGAAGACATCCATTTCTATGTTCCACTTCACTCCTAGCACTCTCTGAGCTGGTAGCTCTGTGTAGTTTAAGTCCACGTCCTTGACTTCTACAGCACGCTCACTCTCTGGAATGGTCTCCAAGACAGCTCTGTTATTGCAAACAAACTTGTGCAGTCGCAGTTGTCCCTTCTGACAGACTTTTCTTGCTTCATGGACAAGTTGCTTGGCCTTTTCAACTGTATCTAGACTGACAAGTCCATCATCCACATAAACGTTTCTGCGGATGAAGCTTGCTGCCATGGGGTACTCACTCTTATATTTGGTGGCAAGGTATTTCATGCCGTAATTCGCGCATCCTGATGATGATTCTGCGCCAAATATGTGCGCCCTCATGCGGTATTCTTTGGGTTCACTCGTTGTGTTCCCATTCTCCCACCACAGCAACCTCATGAAATCCCGATCTTCTGGAGTAACATGAAAGCGGTGGAACATTTTCTCAACGTCGCAGTTGATTACAATTGGATACTGTCGGAACCAACACAGCACTCCACAGCAAGGCATTGGTTAAATCATGTCCTGTGAGGAGGTGATCATTCAATGAGGTGCCTTCGTATTTGGCAGAACAGTCAAAGACAACTCTTCTCTTCTCTGGCTTTCGCGGGTGATACACCCCATGGTGTGGGATGTAGCAGGTGTTCCCGTCCTTTGGTGTTACACGCACTTCCTCTGCATTACCATCCTTGAAAACATTGACTATGAACTGAACATAGTCCTCCTTGTATTTGGGATTTTTATTGCACGCACTTCCTCTGCATTACCATCCTTGAAAACATTGACTATGAACTGAACATAGTCCTCCTTGTATTTGGGATTTTTATCTATCTTCCCTTTTAGATGTTTCAGCCTAATTGTGGCAAGATGTTTGTTGTTAGGCAGCTGTGGGTGCTCTCTAAAAGGCAGAGGCATCTCCAGATGACCATTCTCATTATGATGAATTCCCTCATTCAGAATTTGTAAGAACTGAATATCTTCTTGAGAGATTGCTCCATCTGTAGGATTTGTACCCTGAAAATCTCTCTCAAGAGCCTTAATCACACATGCAGGTGTAATATGTGGAATTTCTTTTACAGAGATGCGATAGCAGAATCCAGCATTTGTTCCTCCACCAGTAGTAGGCGTTTTGGCACCAACTATGCTCCACCCGAGGTCTGTTTTCACTGCATATGGCTCATGCTCGGCTCCGGATACGACTTCTTTCGGTTTTAGAGCTCTGACAGTCGTAGCCTATTAGCAGTCCAGCAGGACAGTCTGGCAAGTCTGGCATCTTGTCAGCTATGCTAAGCAAGTGTGTCCATCCTTTGGCTGTTTCCTGAGTTGGAATGCTGGTCTTCTCCAACAGGATATCTTCTCAAGTGTAAGCTGGTGGTAGTTCAATGCATTCTTCTGAACTGTATCCTCTGACCTTTAACCCACTGGCTCTGTGACAATTCACTATTGACCTGTCAGTCATTGTTGACAACTTGAGTTTGACAGGTTCAGTGTATGCCTCAAGTTTTTCACACACATCTTCAGTAACGAATGTATTGCTACTTTGTGTATCTAACAGAGCATACACCAAGATCTCTGGGGTATTCTTGACAGCACTAGACAGCCACACCGGGACTATCATTGGCATGCGGTCAGCATTGGTCATGTTCATACTACACAAAGCAGTAGAGGAACTGTCTCTCTGTTGGCTGGCTTCAGGCTTTTCCTCTTGAGCCGGTTCATCATGAAGCGGAGTTGAATGGCTCTTTCTACAAACATTGCAAGTAAACTTTTTCCGACAGTCTTTTGCAACATGGCCAACTCTCAAGCAAGCGAAGCACATGTTGGTTTTGACAAATCCTTTCTTCTCTTCAAGACTCAGAGCAGAAAATTTTTCGCATTTGTAAATGAAGTGGTTCTGTTGACAGCATATGCATTTTATTTGCTTCTTTGTTTGAGCAGCAGATGGACTAACTGTCGAGCCAAATGATTCACCTGAATTCTTAGCTGGGTGACTTTTCCCTTGAGCAACCTTTGTTGTTGTCACTAGAGTTCTGGCTTTGATGCGTTTCGCTTCTGTGCCTGCTTTCTCTTCTGTCTTTTTCAAAGCTTGAAGTGAGGAGACCAGGTTGCAGGCGATGCGTGCCTCCTCGGCCAAGAAGTCTGGGAACTCTTCAAAACTTGGATGTGCTGGGCTTGTACAAGTAGTCTCTATCAAGGCTTTAAAGCTGGTCTGCCATTCAGTGAATTTGAGAGGATCACCAGTACACACAGATGGCTCAGGTGCCGGAAGTCTCGTCATCATCAGAGATTCTTTGAAGGCTTGCACTAGTGTCGCTTCGTTCAATTTTTGTTCTGACTGTTTTTCAGAATGAGGAGGGTCTGATGTGCCCTGGGGAATCTGAGCATATGGAGCTGTGTTATGCTGAGTTCGGGGCTGACTTGGAGGCAGAGTTATTTCTTTCTTTTCTCCTTGGGGCTGACTTGGAGGCAGTTATTTCTTTCTTTTCTCCTATTTCAGCATTCATTTCTGTTTCCTCCTCTGCATACACATCATATTCAGCTTGCATAGCTTCCAGATCCCTTTGGTGTTCGAGCATTTTCAATTTTTCTTGCTGAGCAAACACTTCTTTTCTTTGTGCAGCTATTTCACTCTCTCATTTCTGTGTGGACTTTACATGTGCAACCTCAACAGTTAATAAGCTGACCTGAGCAACATGCCTTCTAAGACTAATGCAGGTGTGGCATAAACTGTTAAATTATGAAAAGTACACCTAAGTGGCCATATTTTTTCACTTGTCATTGTGCTACTAATATGCAATTGATAACAAAGTAGGTTTGTAGTGTATTTTGTTGCTATAGTCAGGCCCATAAGTAAATAAATTTAATTTATAAAGCACATTTAAACACAGCTTCCAGTGACCAAAGTGCTGTACAAAATGTTGATAAAATAGTAAAACTACTAAAAACATAAAATGGATCATAAACATAACCACGGCGCCCGAAGATGATCTTTTCCTAAAGATCTGAGGGGCCTGGGGACTGAGTGGAGTTGGAAAAGGTCAGAAATATAGTCAGGGGGCAGCCCATGAAGAGCCTTGAAAACAATTAAAAACATTTTTCAGTAGACAATTTTCCGCAAACAAAGCAATCGTTAAACCCGAGTAGAGGGTTTGGTTCATAACAGTGGTGTGTTTTACACTGTTTTAGAGCACAGAAGTCAATCTGTCAGTGTTTCAAGAAAGGAATTTGCAGCATTTTCTATTTTCTTGTGTTTCCAGATATTTATTGACAGAGACCCTACAGCGTTTGCACCAATTTTGAATTTCCTCCGAACCAAAGAACTGGACTTGCGGTAAAGAGTGATGACAACATTCAGAGAACATCCTTATCTCAGGAAAAAATCTGACAGAATATGTGTATCATTTCTTTTTCCCGGTAGTGGTGTGAACATCAGCATTCTACGACATGAAGCAGAATTTTATGGAATAACTCCTTTAGGTATGTTCCTGTAACCAGTAAGTCACAGTAGAAACATTTTATGCTGATGAATACATGCATATTAGATAAGACATAATTGTTCATCTGTAGTTTGAGCAACTATATTGAAAGTAATCAACTGCAACTGCTGTTGTAGCAACTGTTTGATTTCACATACAGCTGCATGAACAGCATCAACACCATAATACTCTCCTTACTATACAATATGACACTATTGTTTGAGTTCCTCTTTCACAGTTTTTCTTCACTGCAGTGTCTGTGTACTTTTGATAGGAAAATTTCATTTTTAAATATTGCGCTGCAGTTTTTGATCAGCTGGTAAATAATATGCACAGCAACGCACAGCATAACACACCAGCTAGATCCAACTCTTAAAACATAATGCAGTCAGTCATGAGGCATGCATTTGCAATCCGGTTGTACATCTATGCCTTAAAAATATATGATACACAGGAACTGATAGGGTTCACAAGTGATACTTTTTATTCTGTAACATTTAGATTTGGTTTTATGCAATCCGATGCAAGTCTTTGTTTAATGTAGATGTTGATTTTCCATTATAAATTGAAACAAGCTAAAAGTGGCATTGCCTACCTTCAGGTACATATTTTTATAAAATAAAATAAAATTAGAATTTAAGAACAGTAAAAGCTTAGTGTTGGTGGCACCAAAAAATGTGCACAAATCACTAAAAATGAGGAAATGCTGATATATATAAAAAAAATCGTGAACAATAAAAGTCGAAAAGTGCACGGGTGAAGGATAAACAACAGCTGTCTGAAGCCTGCACTCTATTTCACTCTCAGCTGTGGCCAAATTGTTGCTATGTCATCACGAAAACGGGACCTGCTCATTCAAGCCCAAATCAATTGTAAACACAGCAGAGGTCGAGCTGTTTTCGATTGTTTTTTTTTTTTTTTTCCCTAGTGTGGTGCTGTTTTTTTTTTTTTTTTTTTTTTTTTTTTTTAAGTGCAGTCTGAAGGTTTTTCTGAAAAAGCTGTGGAGGACACAACCTTATAGTTTTGAGCCTTATTTAGACCACAATAAGAGAGAAGAAACTTTGAAGGAAAACCTTCAGTCTGATAACAGTGACTATATTGGCAGAGTTCAGAACACAGAATGGTGATTATAAAAAATAAATAATGCAGGCAATTTCGGCATGCAGGCAGAGATGATAAACTGTTTTTTTCCCAGCTCTGTGGTCATAAACGACTGATAACATTTTTTTTTTAAGTTTGTTTTACTATCCTTGACATCAGATAAAAGTGATAAAGTGTGGATTTTTTTTAATTGTTTTTTTTTTTTCTTAGAAACAGGTACATACATTTCAAATCTGAAAAATGACACATTCCACCTTTGAGGGACTGAAAATAGCAGCTATTTTTAAAGTAAATCTTGTTTCTTTCTTGAATACTGTTGGTGTACTGTATATTAGTAGCATAACATGTTATTATTAAATATTAAAACCATTCACAAAAGGAGTAAATAATAAAGGCTTACCTGTCCGTTTCAGTGAGATCACCTTCACAAACTGATGAAAATGTTAAGGTGTCATATAAAGGCTTATTTTTGGAAAATGGCGTCTGAAAATAATTTTTGTCCTGGCTGAAGAAAAGTCCCCCCGACACCAGCAGTTTGGTGCCAGGTTACAATGCCGACACAGGTGTAATCCGTTTATTGTGTGATGGTTTGAGTCTTTGCTGTGAACGGAGCCTCCTCTTCCTCCACCCCGGGCCACTGTGCTGCAAGTTGATAGACTCGCAGCACCTGATCTGCTGCATGTGATGAAATGATCCCATGATCCACAAAAAATAAAATAATGTGAAAATGGTCATTTTTGCCTCCATGTGGAGTGGAGATGCTGCACAACAGCGTGCACGTGTGCTCATCAATATACAACCCCTGGCAAAAATTATGGAATCACCGGCCTCGGAGGATGTTCATTCAGTTGTTTAATTTTGTAGAAAAATAGCAGATCACAGACATGACACAAAACTAAAGTCATTTCAAATGGCAACTTTCTGGCTTTAAGAAACACTATAAGAAATCAGGAAAAAAAAGTTGTGGCAGTCAGTAACGGTTACTTTTTAGACCAAGCAGAGGGAAAAAAATATGGAATCACTCAATTCTGAGGAAAAAATTATGGAATCATGAAAAACAAAAGAATGCTCCAACACATCACTAGTATTTTGTTGCACCACCTCTGGCTTTTATAACAGCTTGCAGTCTCTGAGGCATGGACTTAAAGAGTGACAAACAGTACTCTTCATCAATCTGGCTCCAACTTTCTCTGATTGCTGTTGCCAGATCAGCTTTGCAGGTTGGAGCCTTGTCATGGACCATTTTCTTCAACTTCCACCAAAGATTTTCGATTGGATTAAGATCCAGACTATTTGCAGGCCATGACATTGACCCTATGTGTCTTTTTGCAAGGAATGTTTTCACAGTTTTTGCTCTATGGCAAGATGCATTATATCTTGAAAAATGATTTCATCATCCCCAAACATCCTTTCAATTGATGGGATAAGAAAAGTGTCCAAAATATCAACGTAAACTTGTGCATTTATTGATGATGTAATGACAGCCATCTCCCCAGTGCCTTTACCTGACATGCAGCCCCATATCATCAATGACTGTGGAAATTTACATGTTCTCTTCAGGCAGTCATCTTTATAAATCTCATTGGAACGGCACCAAACAAAAGTTCAGCATCATCACCTTGCCCAATGCAGATTCGAGATTCATCGCTGAATATGACTTTCATCCAGTCATCCACAGTCCACGATTGCTTTTCCTTAGCCCATTGTAACCTTGTTTTTTTTCTGTTTAGGTGTTAATGATGCTTTAGCTTTTCTCTATGTAAATCCCATTTCCTTTAGGCGGTTTCTTACAGTTCGGTCACAGACGTTGACTCCAGTTTCCTCCCATTCATTCCTCATTTGTTTTGTTGTACATTTTCCATTTTTGAGACATATTGCTTTAAGTTTTCTGTCTTGACGCTTTGATGTCTTGCTTGGTCTACCAGTATGTTTGCCTTTAACAACCTTCCCATGTTGTAAAAAAGTAACCGTTACTGACTGCCACAATTATTTTTCCTGATTTCTTATAGTGTTTCTTAAAGCCAGAAAGTTGCCATTTATTTCAAATGGCAACTTTCTGGCTGACTTTAGTTTTGTGTCATGTCTGTGATCTGCTTTTTTTTTACAAAATTAAACAACTGAATGAACATCCTCCGAGGCCGGTGATTCCATAATTATTGCCAGGGGTTGTAAGTGTTTTTTTACCTGCCAATCAAAAGGAGCCTACGGAATTAACAGTTCTGACATGTGTATAACAAAAATTAAAAAAAATGCAGCACCGACCCAAACCACTCGGGGGAAACAGGGCTGTCAGTAGCATGTAAAAAAAATAAAAATTTGCTGCAGCATTGTTTAAGCTGCAGTATTCAGAGTGTGGGGAAAAAGTGCCGCTGGTCCACAGTAGAGTCCCCACAAAACACTCATTCCAGCGCATGTGATCCTTAGGAAATTGAGACCAGCAGACTCCACCTGTAAATGTAAAAGCTTGCGGCGAACTCATGCAGCCGGTGTAACTCCAGAAATAAAGCACTTACACGCAGAAATATGTCCGATCTCTAACCAAACAGATGGGGCTCTTAACATAATGGTTCTCCCGCTGTGATCACTTCCTCCTCCTTCTCCAATATCGTGACTCGCCCGGAAGTTCCTGATTTTTAGTGGTGTGCAGTTCAAAATCTGAATATTTCTCTTTAGTAACCACACACAAGAGCATTAATTTCAAACTGTTGTTTAATTTTAGTCTTAAATACTCAAAAAAAACCATTATATATATATTGTGTCACCTCCACTTTAATATCATGTACATGAATCAACAATTAGATATATTTTAGCATATGCAAATTGTGATATATTTGTGTAATTATCTTTATTATCATATTTTAAAGTTGTCAAAAGTAGCCACATGATTTTCACAGGACTTATTCCTGTGTATGTGTGCAGTGCGTCGCCTACTGCTATGTGAGGAACTGGACCGCTCATCATGTGGTAGTGTTCTCTTCCATGGTTACCTCCCACCTCCAGGTAAAGACATGAATCTAATCATATGGACAATAGACTGAACATAGTGTAAAGCACTTACTTATGAACAGGATGCCCTGCTGATGTTACATAAAATGGTCAAGAAAGGAAAGGTCTTTTAGAAAATGTCAACACAGAAATTATTGCTTACGTTTTGTTCAGCGAGTCCTAGTTTTCAGCAACTTCATGTTCAGTTAGTGCATTTTTGTCTTTGTAAGCAATCCCTGCCCGTAAGTCGAGCTCCTCCTCAGCGGCCTGTGGCTCCGCCTGTGATGAGCGACCAGGTCCAATTGGAGCAGAAGGGTTCACCCGCACTGGTCCCCCACCTCACCCTTCTCTCATGGGCTCCCCTGGGACAGAAGACAGTCACAAACTGAGTGAGTAATCTGACACAACTCAGTCAGCCAGTGAATCTGTTTTTTGTTTTTTGATCATTTCCCATCCTTTAAATGAGGTGTGTTAGAATTAAAACACAACTAATGGAGATAAAAGAAGACAGCAGCTGTAGCAATGACTCTTGCTTGGCGAACATATCAATAGAAAGATATAATGTAATTGTGTGTATGTACTTTGTGTTCTTGTCCAGCTGTATATTTCTATGAGTGAGCATTCATGCCAATGAGACCTGATATCTTTTAGTGCAATAACAGGCTGAACTAAGTTAGTTTCCCATCATCCTATTCTCTATTGAAGATAATATCACAGAATCATCACAAACAAACTGAAAGCATGTGTGTGTGGAGAAGGAAGTTGGGATGGGTGTGGTGCTGTACATTGTAAACAGCATTGATTGTATCATGTTGTGTGTGTTTGTGCAGGTCCTGTGGTTGACCCAAGGAAGGTGCTGATTGTAGCGGGACACCACAACTGGATTGTTGCGGCATATGCACACTTTGTCATCTGCTACAGGTAATGAGCTCCTATTGCAAATGAAATACTGGCCAGATGCAGAGAAATGTGATTTTCAGTGGAAGCCATACAAATTAAGCAGTTGTAGCTTTCCAAATACAGTATGAGGGAAACACAAGTAGGGAGTTGATCAGTAAGGGTGAAGCCATGAAAACTCTAATTACTCTGATTCATTTAAATTTTTCTGTGTAACCAAGTGGGCAAACAGAACTTTTTTTCTTTTCTGAGGGGAGAAGTAAGTTCTATATAGACCGTGAGGCCCATTGGTGCCGGTATTTACCTCTGGGTGAGAAACAGAATAAATATCAGGTTTTGCACCATTTATGGAAAAAAAATTATTTAAATTTTACATGAATAGACCTTGAATAACTGCAGCTGAAAGTTTGAGAATAAATATGATATCTCTAATAAATTATGGATGTGTCCAATGGGCTTATGTCTTCTGGATGTCTTCTTACCACAGGATAAAAGAATCTTCTGGGTGGCAGCAGGTGTTTTCCTCTCCTTACCTTGACTGGACCATTGAACGCATTGCGCTGAATGCCAAGGTGGTGGGTGGGCCGCATGGAGACAAGGACAAGATGGTGGCTGCTGCCTCTGAGAGCAGTATTATACTCTGGAGCATCCAAGATGGAGGCAGCGGCAATGAGATAGGTATTAGATGGAGACTTTAAACAAAGTCATGAAACAATTAAATGCACAATGTACTGGTCTTTCAAAGATGAAAATATCAAAGAAAATAGTTGCTAAAAACAAACACATTACAAAATTTCTAATGATAGTGGAAAGGAAGAGTGACAGCTGACTAGGGATGGGTATCGAGAACCGGTTCCTTTCGGGTATCATTAAGAAATGATTCGATCCACCGACATCAATAAGCTTTGTGCTTAACGATTCTGTTATCGGTCCTTCAGAGTGGCCGTTGTTTTGGGGGTGTTTGTCAGGAAAATAATAATTTGTCTACATTGATTACAGACCCTGCAGTGGGTCCGTAATCAACTTTTCTGCAGCGCGGCTTTGCTTTGAACCTTGAACCAATCGAAGCAGTGGTTCGCAGATTGAAACAATGCTTCAAGTTTAATGACAGTTTGTTTCGGTCAAACCATATTTTCAGTGTGTTAATTTCTTCAGTGATTTCCTCTAGAACTATCTGCCAAGCCAGAAAACTGCTGCATCCTAGTAAGGGCAGAATACTAGTGGAATGAATTTGAATAAGGAAAGTTGTTTTTTTTTTCTCACCTAAATGGATGCTGCACTCACTCCAGTTTATCGTCTGGAATAGTCCCAGATTGCATTTCAGAGATTCTAGAAACATTTTCGTGCGGGTGGTGTTGGGGGGTCATTTTGGGTTTCAGCTTTTTTTGTTTTTCACCACTTTCATCCCTGAATATGTCAATCGTGAGTCACTTTTGTTTGGATTAAAGTTACTAACTGGGACTCCTGTCTTGTTGCGAGAAAGAAACGAGAATCGTCCTCTGTTCTGTTCACACAGCTCCAAACATTGCGCGGCTCTCTGACGAGTCAAGTTAGAACGATAGAATCCAGTCTGAATTAATAACTTCAAAGCGAAACACCGTTTTGTTTATTTTTATTTATGTCCAGAGATCAAGGATACAGTGACCAATTTCATATTTATTTACTTTAAGACTCAGTGAAATGCATAGAAAACCTGTAAAGCCTACTTTTAGTACAAAATTCACTAGGTATCGATAAGGGAATCGATAAGGAATCGGATCGTTAAGCAGAATCGATAATGGCATCGATATCGATAAAATCTTATCAATACCCATCCCTACAGCTGACAGGGAAATCTGTTAATAGTCAACATAAAGTCAGGTCTGGAAGCATACACTGACACTTCATCCACAACATTATAGAACCACCCCAAGTCCTGGTTTTCAACCACCCAGCTTCACAACTGGGCCATCTCCACCTTCCAAAAGTAGCTGTCTGGGTGACATGATATGTGGGCTTCCCCTTAGTTTTTCTTCCTTGGAACTGCAGGGTCATGCTCAGAGAAGTGTGCCTTATGGCCATAGTGTCTTCTGACATTCTTTCACAGTGCAAGTAACCTTTTTGTTGACACAAGTTGTTTCAGTGATACTCTAGGATCTTTCAAATAGATCAGCTGCCAAACACATATAGTCTTTGCTTTCGGTCACTAGTTAGCAGAAAGCGGAAAGATATTGACTTTGCCAGACACCTCTGTCCAGTGACCTGACAACTCCATAAGCTTTTGTCAGGCATCTCTTAATTTCAAAGGTCCAAGAGATGTGTCACTGCTGAGCTAAATAAATCTCTCAAGACGTTTGACAGTTTCACCAAAAATGGATAAGCTTCTCATGGCTGAACCCAGAAAGTGATTTAAAGCCTGGATCATCGTCATGATCCAGTGCAATTACAAGCCCAGACACCCTGACTCCTCAGACATTTTCTCAGGTGCTGGAAGTAGGGCATCTGTTGATTCCTCAAATATCACAGCATTGTACACACAGTCAGGGTCAGTGAGCGACTTCTCACCAAAGGCAACCAGGTTATTGGTTTTTCAAAACTCTACCCAACAGCCAGGTTATGGCAGAACTGAACAGAGTAGGAGCCCAAACATATCTCTGTCAAACCCCAGAATTCACTGGGATGAAGTCAGACACTCTGCTTCCACTTTCTACAGCACTAATAGTACCTTTGTATAGGCCAGCTAAGATGTCCCAATAAGTCATTGGGGATCCTATGAATTTTCAGGTATCCCACAGAGCGGAACCTTGCAAAAAAAAAAAAACAAATCAAGTCAATTTTATTTATATAGCGCCAAATCACAACAAACAGTTGCCCCAAGGCGCTTTATATTGTAAGGCAAAAGCCATACAATAATTACAGAAAAACCCCAATGGTCAAAACGATCCCCTATGAGCAAGCACTTGGCGACAGTGGGAAGGAAAAACTCCCTTTTAACAGGAAGAAACCTCCAGCAGAACCAGGCTCAGGGAGGAGCAGTCTTCTGCTGGGACTGGTTGGGGCTGAGGGGAGAGAATCAGGAAAAAGACATGCTGTGGAAGAGAGCAGCATATTGAAATATATATATTGAAAAACAATGTCGGACTCTGTAGTTTTCTCTGGGCCCCTCCCCAATCGGACCGGGAGTGACATGTTTAGCCACATGTTCTCCTTGAATTGCTGGCTGAGTGGTGTCCAAAAAAATGAGGTGGGCTTCATAGATAATTGGTAAAGCTTCTGGGGAAAACCTGGTCTTGTTAGGAGAGACGGCATCCATCCCACTTTGGATGGAGCAGCTCTCATTTCTAGAAATCTGGCCAATTTTCTTAAATCCTCCAAACCGTGACTATCCAGGGTTGGGACCAGGAAGCAGAGTTGTAGTCTTACACACCTCTCTGCAGCTTCTCTCCCCCTGCCATCCCCGTAGAGACGGTGTCTGCTCCCAGACCACCAATAACCAGCAAAAATCTATTTAAGCATAAAAATTCAAAAAGAAAAAATAATATAGCACCTTCAACTGCACCACAGACTAAAACAGTTAAATGTGGTCTATTAAACATTAGGTCTCTCTCTTCTAAGTCCGTGTTAGTAAATGATATAATAATTCATCAACATATTGATTTATTCTGTCTTACAGAAACCTGGTTACAGCAGGATGAATATGTTAGTTTAAATGAGTCAACACCCCCGAGTCACACTAACTGTCAGAATGCTCGTAGCACGGGCCGAGGCGGAGGATTAGCAGCAATCTTCCACTCCAGCTTATTAATTAATCAAAAACCCAGACAGAGCTTTAATTCATTTGAAAGCTTGACTCTTAGTCTTGTCCATCCAAATTGGAAGTCCCAAAAACCAGTTTTATTTGTTATTATCTATCGTCCACCTGGTCGTTACTGTGAGTTTCTCTGTGAATTTTCAGACCTTTTGTCTGACTTAGTGCTTAGCTCAGATAAGATAATTATAGTGGGCGATTTTAACATCCACACAGATGCTGAGAATGACAGCCTCAACACTGCATTTAATCTATTATTAGACTCTATTGGCTTTGCTCAAAATGTAAATGAGTCCACCCACCACTTTAATCATATCTTAGATCTTGTTATGACTTATGGTATGGAAATAGAAGACTTAACAGTATTCCCTGAAAACTCCCTTCTGTCTGATCATTTCTTAATAACATTTACATTTACTCTGATGGACTACCCAGCAGTGGGGAATAAGTTTCATTACACTAGAAGTCTTTCAGAAAGCGCTGTAACTAGGTTTAAGGATATGATTCCTTCTTTATGTTCTCTAATGCCATATAACAACACAGTGCAGAGTAGCTACCTAAACTCTGTAAGTGAGATAGAGTATCTCGTCAATAGTTTTACATCCTCATTAAAGACAACTTTGGATGCTGTAGCTCCTCTGAAAAAGAGAGCTTTAAATCAGAAGTGCCTGACTCCGTGGTATAACTCACAAACTCGGAGCTTAAAGCAGATAACCCGTAAGTTGGAGAGGAAATGGCGTCTCACTAATTTAGAAGATCTTCACTTAGCCTGGAAAAAGAGTCTGTTGCTCTATAAAAAAAGCCCTCCGTAAAGCTAGGACATCTTTCTACTCATCACTAATTGAACAAAATAAGAACAACCCCAGGTTTCTTTTCAGCACTGTAGCCAGGCTGACAGAGTCAGAGCTCTATTGAGCTGAGTATTCCATTAACTTTAACTAGTAATGACTTCATGACTTTCTTTGCTAACAAAATTTTAACTATTAGAGAAAAAATTACTCATAACCATCCCAAAGACGTATCGTTATCTTTGGCTGCTTTCAGTGATGCCGGTATTTGGTTAGACTCTTTCTCTCCGATTGTTCTGTCTGAGTTATTTTCATTAGTTACTTCATCCAAACCATCAACATGTTTATTAGACCCCATTCCTACCAGGCTGCTCAAGGAAGCCCTACCATTATTTAATGCTTCGATCTTAAATATGATCAGTCTATCTTTGTTAGTTGGCTATGTACCACAGGCTTTTAAGGTGGCAGTAATTAAACCACTACTTAAAAAGCCATCACTTGACCCAGCTATCTTAGCTAATTATAGGCCAATCTCCAACCTTCCT
Organism: Thalassophryne amazonica; assembly: GCF_902500255.1. Taxonomy (NCBI): domain Eukaryota; kingdom Metazoa; phylum Chordata; class Actinopteri; order Batrachoidiformes; family Batrachoididae; genus Thalassophryne; species Thalassophryne amazonica. Next base: position 73,950,152 of record NC_047104.1, read on the forward strand.
TTTCTCTCAAAAATTCTTGAAAGGGTAGTTGTAAAACAGCTAACTGATCATCTGCAGAGGAATGGTCTATTTGAAGAGTTTCAGTCAGGTTTTAGAATTCATCATAGTACAGAAACAGCATTAGTGAAGGTTACAAATGATCTTCTTATGGCCTCGGACAGTAGACTCATCTCTGTGCTTGTTCTGTTAGACCTCAGTGCTGCTTTTGATACTGTTGACCATAAAATTTTATTACAGAGATTAGAGCATGCCATAGGTATTAAAGGCACTGCGCTGCGGTGGTTTGAATCATATTTGTCTAATAGATTACAATTTGTTCATGTAAATGGGGAATCTTCTTCACAGACTAAAGTTAATTATGGAGTTCCACAAGGTTCTGTGCTAGGACCAATTTTATTCACTTTATACATGCTTCCCTTAGGCAGTATTATTAGACAGCATTGCTTAAATTTTCATTGTTACGCAGATGATACCCAGCTTTATCTATCCATGAAGCCAGAGGACACACACCAATTAGCTAAACTGCAGGATTGTCTTACAGACATAAAGACATGGATGACCTCTAATTTCCTGCTTTTAAACTCAGATAAAACTGAAGTTATTGTACTTGGCCCCACAAATCTTAGAAACATGGTGTCTAACCAGATCCTTACTCGGGATGGCATTACCCTGACCTCTAGTAATACTGTGAGAAATCGTGGAGTCATTTTTGATCAGGATATGTCATTCAAAGCGCATATTAAACAAATATGTAGGACTGCTTTTTTGCATTTACGCAATATCTCTAAAATTAGAAAGGTCTTGTCTCAGAGTGATGCTGAAAAACTAATTCATGCATTTATTTCCTCTAGGCTGGACTATTGTAATTCATTATTATCAGGTTGTCCTAAAAGTTCCCTAAAAAGCCTTCAGTTAATTCAAAATGCTGCAGCTAGAGTACTAACGGGGACTAGGAGAGAGCATATCTCACCCATATTGGCCTCTCTTCATTGGCTTCCTGTTAATTCTAGAATAGAATTTAAAATTCTTCTTCTTACTTATAAGGTTTTGAATAATCAGGTCCCATCTTATCTTAGGGACCTCGTAGTACTATATCACCCCAATAGAGCGCTTCGCTCTCAGACTGCAGGCTTACTTGTAGTTCCTAGGTTTTGTAAGAGTAGAATGGGAGGCAGAGCCTTCAGTTTTCAGGCTCCTCTCCTGTGGAACCAGCTCCCAATTCAGATCAGGGAGACAGACACCCTCTCTACTTTTAAGATTAGGCTTAAAACTTTCCTTTTTGCTAAAGCTTATAGTTAGGGCTGGATCAGGTGACCCTGAACCATCCCTTAGTTATGCTGCTATAGATGTAGACTGCTGGGGGGTTCCCATGATGCACTGTTTCTTTCTCTTTTTGCTCTGTATGCACCACTCTGCATTTAATCATTTAATCATTAGTGATCGATCTCTGCTCCCCTCCACAGCATGTCTTTTTCCTGGTTCTCTCCCTCAGCCCCAACCAGTCCCAGCAGAAGACTGCCCCTCCCTGAGCCTGGTTCTGCTGGAGGTTTCTTCCTGTTAAAAGGGAGTTTTTCCTTCCACTGTAGCCAAGTGCTTGCTCACAGGGGGTCGTTTTGACCGTTGGTGTTTTACATAATTATTGTATGGCCTTGCTTTACAATATAAGGCGCCTTGGGGCAACTGTTTGTTGTGATTTGGCGCTATATAAAAAATATTGATTGATTGATTGATTGATATTGAAAAGAAACACTACTGATATTCACACTTACATTCAGGGAGGGGTACTCATAGAGCTAGGATTTGGTTGATAGTTTGTCTTGAGCAGGAAGTCACACTGCTCCGGTCACTAAGCAGGAAGTAGCTTGGACCTGTTGAAAATGACACTTGCAAGTACCTTGCCCAGCACAGAGTAAATGGTAAATGGACTGATTTATGTAGCACTTTTCCATCTGTATCACATCAAATCAAAATAAAAACAATTTTATTTATATCACCAAATCACAACAAACAGTCGCCCCAAGGCGCTTTATATTGTAAGGCAAAAGCCATACAATAATTACAGAAAAATCCCAACGGTCAAAATGACCCCCTATGAGCAAGCACTTGGCGACAGTGGGAAGGAAAACTCCCTTTTAACGGGAAGAAACCATCAACAGAACCAGGCTCAGGGAGGGGCAGTCTTCTGCTGGGACTGGTTGGGGCTGAGGGGAGAGAATCAGGAAAAAGACATGCTGTGGAAGAGAGCAGAGATCAATCACCAATGATTAAAAGCAGAGTGGTGCATACAGAGCAAAAAGAGGTCAATAAAAAGAAACACTGGGTGCATCATGGGAAACCCCCCAGCAGTCTAAGTCTATAGCAGCATAACTAAGGGATGGTTCAGGGTCACCTGATCCAGCCCTAACTATAAGCTTTTTCAAAAAGGAAAGTTTTAAGCTTAATCTTAAAAGTAGAGAGGGTGTCTGTCTCCCTAATCCGAATTGGGAGCCGGTTCCACAGGGGAGGAGCCTGAAAGCTGAAGTCTCTGCCTCCCATTCTACTCTTACAAACCGTAGGAACTACAAGTAAGCCTGCAGTCTGAGAGCGAAGCGCTCTATTGGGGTGATATGGTACTATGAGGTCCCTAAGATAAGATGGGACCTGATTAAACCTTTATAAGTAAGAAGAAGAATATTAAATTCTATTCTGGAATTAACATGGAGCCAATGAAGAGAAGCCAATATGGGTGAAATATGCTCTCTCCTTCTAGTCCCTGTCAGTACTCTGTCCCTGTCAGCATTTTGAATTAACTGAAGGCTTTTCAGGGAACTTTTAGGACAACCTGATAATAATGAATTACAATAGTCCAGCCTAGAAGAAATAAATGCATGAATTAGCTTTTCAGCATCACTCTGAGACAAGACCTTTCTAATTTTAGAGATATTGCACAAATGCAAAAAAGCAGACCTACATATGATGTATGATGAATTCTGAAACCTGACTGAAACTCTTCAAATAGACCATTCCTCTGCAGATGATCAGTTAGCTAACCAAATACCAGCATTACTGAAAGCAGTCGAACATAAAGATATGTCTTTGGGATGGTTATGAATAATTTTTTCTCTAATAGTTTAAAATTTTATTTGCAAAGAAAGTCATGAAGTCATTACTAGTTAAAGTTAAAGGAATACTCGGCTCAATAGAGCTCTGACTCTTTGTCAGCCTGGCTACAGTGCTGAAAAGAAACCTGGGGTTCTTATTTTCTTCAATTAGTGATAAATAGTAAGATGTCCTAGCTTTACGGAGGGCTTTTTTATAGAGCAACAGACTCTTTTTCCAGGCTAAATGAAGATCTTCTAAATTAGTGACACCATTTCCTCTCCAGCTTACGGGTTATATGCTTTAAGCTGCGAGTTTGTGGGTTATACCACGGAGTCAGGCACTTCTGATTTAAGGCTCTCTTTTTCAGAGGAGCTACAGCATCCAAAGTTGTGCTCAATGAGGATGTAAAGCTATTGACGAGATAATCTATCTCACTCACAGAGTTTAGGTAGCTACTCTGCACTGTGTTGGTATATGGCATTGAGGAACATAACAAAGAAGGAATCATATCCTTAAACCTAGTTACAGCGCTTTCAGATAGACTTCTACTGTAATGAAACTTATTCCCCACATGTTTGTAATCTCCCTGAGGGCCAATGGTTTGTAGCTGACTGGCAGATCAGCCACAAGAACCCAAGCACCAGAGATGTCCAATATCTAGGCAGAAGGATCAGCCTTATGCAGCTTCTCGAAGTTGCTGGCTTACTGGGATGAGGTTTTGGTTTGGAGGATTACAGTGTTTCAATTTCTCTGCAAGAAGGCCCAAAAGGGAATTATCTACAAATCGGAGGAAGAAGGGCCTTTATTGTTGTTGTACATACACACAACAAAATTCGTCCTCTGCATTTAATCCATCCTGTTTACAGTTAGACACAATCCAACCACTAGGAGCAGTGGGCAGCCACAGTCCGGTGTTGCTGACCGAACGGTGCCCCCTAAAAATTGGTGGCCCAACTCTAGATGTAAATGGTTTCTTCAGTGTTGAGCTTCATGGAGGCTGGAGTGCCAATTCTGCCATCTACCCCCAGAAATGATTTCTCTACAGGCTAGGGGACCACCTACATTCCCAGTTAGGGCTGGATCTAACGATTATTTTCATACTGAAAAGTCCATTGATTATTTCCTTGAGTAATCGATTAATTGTTAGGTCCATAAAATGTCAGAACATGGTGAAAAATGTTGATTAAAATTTTCCAGAGTGTAAAATGATGCCTTTAAATGTCTTGTTTTGTCTATACTCGAAATATATTGAGTTTACTGCCAGATAGGAGTAAAGAAACTAGTAAAATAAACCAGAAAATATTCACATAAGAAACTAAAGTAATGTAATTTGAATTTAACAAAAAGACACAAAGATTAAACAAAATAGTTTCAGATTAATTTAATAGTTGTTTAATCATTGTTTTATGACATTACATTAATGGAAATTAATGTCAGGCCCAGGACTGTTTATTGGCAGTGGTTACTCTTTGTTGAATGCTGAAGAAATCAAAATGAGGACCAAGAAGGGGCACACTTCTTTGCTGTAAAGCTGTGCTGTCCTTAGACGTTTTGCAAGTTGTCCCACAATTAATGTTTTGCTAACATTTCTCTAATAAAGTAGAGAGCAAATAGCCTGACCAAATGAATGCTCCTCAGTAATGAAGCAAGCAGTCATGTGATACTGTGACCTATTGTGGTTGGGGGATGAATCAGAAACCGAAAATTCAAAAGTACACAAAGAATTTCAGCCATGAAAAGGTTCCTGTTAAATAACCTTATAAAACTGCACCACTTCAAGGGTGCCCACACTCATTTACTGTGTTGTCTGATCATTTCAAATGAAAGCAGATTGCTATGAAAACTCAGATATTTCAAATATTTCACGTCAGCATCACACTGTAAATTCTTCTTCACACTTGTAAGTGTATAATAGAGTATGTTCAAATTGAGTGCAACAGCAAGATAACAGAGGAGCCTTATTATTGAAATTTTTCTTTTGCATGTGCCTCTATCAACTCAATCCCTGTGACTCAACTTCTCTTTTAACCCACCTTCCTCAGGTGTATTCAGTCTGGGCGTACCTGTGGATGATTTGTTCTTCATAGGTAATCAGCTGGTTGCTACGAGCCACACAGGCAAGGTGGGAGTGTGGAATGCTGTCACGCAGCACTGGCAGGTAGGATGGAATCTCTGCAGATGCTGCATGTGTAATGAACCCTGCGTAACACAGGGGTTCTCCTCTGCATGTCTATTTACTATAGATGTAGCATTTCACAAACATAAATTTGCTGGGCTGCTAATCAGTGCACGTACAACTAAAGCCTCGGTCCCACCGAATAATAAGCCATGAATAATGAGCCACGCATGGGTGTGTCAACGATTATTCGAACAATGATCCACGTTTTAAGCTATCACGTATCCACTACTAAGGCACCTCTATGTGCCTCTCTGTACCTCACATGTGCCAGGTATCAGCCTCTAATGAGCCATGACTGACCTGTTATTTGAACCCCATCCAGCCTCAAATGGCTTGTGTCACCACATATGATCCACGTCAAGCCACATATGATCTGTGTAGCGCCATGATAGCGCGATGTTGGTGCATGTTTAGGCATGGGTTTAGTCCACCCTCCAGCCCTCCCACACTTGGTCCCTTAAAGAGTGGGTTTTCAAGTCACAGCATCCATTCAAGATATTTTTAAATGCAGTCCAAAAAAAGACGCTCCTGTACAGTCTGACCGGTGTGTGGATCCCTGTCAGGCTGCAGTTCACCTGTGTTCCAGAGTCATTAACTGCAGCAGTTCTGCTGTTTACCCAGCTCCCTGTGACCAAAAAAAAAAAAGACACCACAATGAGGTGACTGCTTTGGATCACTTACCCCCCCCCACCCACCCCCCCAAAAAAAACAACGCAAAACACATCCATAGACTACAGTAGCTAGAACCAAACCACAAGTTGCTGGACAGGTCGCCTCTGTGCTTCTTCTCGCTGGCTTTATTTATTCAGAGGCTTACAGTCATTTTGACACTGTGGTCCAATTTTTAACTTTGTGTTCATCCGTTAATATCAGCAAAATCGCTCTTTTGGGAGCTCACGTTGTGCGTTCTCATCTGGAGTGCGAGTCATTGCGTCAGCGCGCACAGAGTGTGCCTCATCTGCTCCATTATAACAAGATGTTAAATCTATCATAAACATACTTTTACAGTTGCTTATAAAGAAGCTGTAAAAGTATGTTTATGATAGATTTTAGGCTGTTACAAATATGTTCTCCACCTCAGTGCACGAAACAGAGAGAGGAAAAAAGAAGGTCCCAGTGGAACAGTCCTCTGTGATTCCAGAAGCGATTACGAGCCTCTTTGGCCGAATATTCTGCCTCTAAGAGCCACTGTTTTCCCACGATTGTTGAATAACTGGACTTGTACCAAAAAAAAAATTGCTACGTGGCTCATTGTTCACCCTTCATTATTCGGTGGAACCAGGGCTTAAGTTGCAAGATCTGAATTTATTTAAGCTATGAGATGTGACAGTGTGGAATAACACTGGAGCTACTATGAAGTTATCTTTCTGTGTGTAATGCATTAGGTCCAAGATGTGGTTCCCATTACCAGTTGTGACACAGCAGGATCCTTTCTACTTCTGGGCTGCAACAACGGCTCAATCTACTACATAGGTACACAATCGGATGAACGTGCAACTTAAATGGTCATCTTTCAGAGACATGTTGCACTTGCATCATTGATGTTTTCGGGCGAATCCACAGAGGAGATAGAAGTATCTCCTGTGGTTTCATCTGTTATTTTGGCTCCTTCTATATGATTGATTTTAAAAATTCCTGTGATTGTATGTAAACAAGACCACAATATGCACACCGTGCAAATTTGTTGTAATTTGTCATTTATTTTAATCGTTGAGTTTCACAACTGTGTTATGGCTACAAATCACAATCCATAGTGTTTGTGCCTTTTTGCTCAGCAAAAACATGACTATTGATGTCTGTTTGAAGTAAGTTTTTCAATAATAACTAGATTTTCATACATAAACATTGACAGATTTTTCGTACATAAACATTGACAGATTCAGATGTGATAACATGCTTTTTGGTCCCCACTTCATTCTATCCTTCCTTCTGTTTCATTTTCAGACATGCAAAAGTTTCCACTGAGGATGAAAAGATAACGACCTCCTGGTGACAGAGCTGTACCACGACCCTTCAAACGATGCCATCACTGCACTTTCTGTCTACCTCACACCTAAAACAAGTCAGTACAATCCCAAAGCAACAAAATGATTGCACATGCACCAAACATGTGAAGCTATTTCAACTGCAGGGTGAAACCTGATGCCTGGTAATTGGGCAGAATATGGGAAGTTAAAAAAAAAAGCCTTAAAGTAAAACTAGAGTTATGCAGTGGATAGAACATGTCGTAGGAGGTGAAACTAAAACTATGCCTCAGAATCCTCACATTATTAAAGGTAAGCATAAAAATTTGAACATTAACCTAGTGAAATTGCACTGAAAATGTACAAAATTATACCTTAAAAAAGTTTTATGGATGTTATTCTCTGTTTGATAACAAAATAGACACGTTTATATGAACTTCACATTTTAAATGTGGGTATTCGACAGAACTACCACTGCTTCCTTTACATAGGTGATAATAAATTTAGTACAGTTTTATTAAATATAACAAGAGTCAGGTTCTGTTTTGTCCTGGTTAATTTATAATTTCACCTGAGTCACTGATTGTTGCATGGCACGTCTGCACAACCAAAAAAAATTTGTCACCAGCACCCGTGTGTGTCACTCCGATACTTACTCTTTGTTTTGTCTTACTTCTGCCTCTCTTTCTTCACAGGCGTGAGTGGGAACTGGATAGAAATAGCTTATGGAACTAGCAGTGGTGCTGTAAGAGTGATTGTTCAACACCCGGAGACGGTAGGATCGGGTCCCCAGCTCTTCCAGACTTTCACAGTGCACAGGAGTCCTGTGACAAAGATTATGCTGTCTGAGAAACATCTGGTATCAGGTGAGAATCATGTTGCAGGTATGAATCTGAGACATGAAAAGATACTTGATACGCTGCTCACAGATGGCCTAAATATCCCGTGTTCTCTCACTTGTTAGTGTGTGCAGACAACAACCATGTTCGTACGTGGACAGTAACACGCTTTAGAGGAATGATCTCCACCCAGCCAGGCTCCACTCCTCTGGCCTCCTTCAAAATACTGTCCCCTGGAGGAGACAGAGAGCCACGTGAGCTACTGCTCTGGGAACGATATCGGTAAGAGAGGCGAAGGAAGCATTAACTGAAAAAGACAACAGTGATTAATATCATGGAGAGGTTGATTATCTGATGAAGCAGAGCCACTGATGACATCATGAGTAGCAGGTTATTACTCTTTGCAACTACTGTATGTACACATCTTGTCAATGTACATGTCTTTCACTTTATTCTGAAAAGAAGAAAAATTCACAAAATATAAAATGGAACTGAGGCAGTGCTTCATTCTAGGCTCCAGTGTCCTGTGTGCTTTCTGGGAAACCTGATCTTAGATTTTCAGTGTCAGTTGCACAACATGCTCCAGTTGTTAAACAATCGCTCCAGTCACAGCAATTGGAGTTTATAGGAAGTTGTCAGACGTTTTGGTCTGTCCTTCATGCTTGTACGCTCCCCCCTTCTTTTTCTTTTTAAAGAAAGCCTGCTCAGTTTTGCCATAATGTACCATACTTTTTCTTGGTAATTGATTTACCTGAACTCAAGGGGACATGTGACATTAGAAATGAATACTACATCTTTGATTTGGCAGGCATGGTGCTTAGTGGTTAGCTCATTTGCCTCACAGCAAGAAGATCATGGGCTCGATTCCCACCTGTGGCTTTTCTGTGTAGAGTTTCTGTGTTTTCGTGGGTTTCTCTCCGGGTGCTCTGGCTTCCTCCCACATCTAAAAATACGCAGGTTAAGTGAATTTGAAACTTTAAATTATCCGTGAGTGTGTGTGGGTGTGAATGTGTTTGTCTATATGTGGCCATGCACCAGACTGGCATCCTGTCAGGGTGTACCCCACCTCACGCCCTGTGACTGCTGGGATCGGCTCCAGCCCTCTGTGACAATTAATAGGGCAGCAGAGTCTCGTTTGAACCCCTGCATTATATCGTGGGATTTGAGCACATCTGGGGAAAGCCTCCTGTTGCGCAGTACAAACACAGCATCACTTCACACAGATAAATGGAGACTGTTTTGTTTTCAGCTGCAATCACCGAAGCAGTCGCAAAAAGTGCAGTGTTTTTTTTGGTTCCTAATGGAGAAGGGAAGACAAAGCGAATTGTAGAGGTCATGTTGGTAAGAGTAGCTATGTTCTCCTCACCTGCACAAGCGCCTCGACATGTTTAAGCTCTGGTTCATAAACAAACTGCAACAAATGTCCACGTTGTTTGCCGTGTAATTTGTCCAAAAAACTGAGATAGGGCTTCCCCAGATTGTAGCATTATTGCATCATATTTAACCCTTATCGCCCACCCTCAAACGAAACTGCACTGCCCAATTGGAGTAAGCAGCTATCGAAAATTGATGGATGGATGGGGTGTGGACCTTTGATTGGTGGACCTTGTCAATGAAACCATTACCTTTTGGCAGACTTAAACCGTTAGATCACCTAATGACTTCGCCCCTGTTTCATAGTCAACTCTTTTCATGTTTCTATTAATAGATCAAGCAATGGAATACTAGATGACTTACAGGGAACTTAACCACGTCCTGAAAGTACAGTCTCATCCAGAGTCTGAATCTTGTTTGAGATGATCTTTGACTCAGTCAATCCTCAAGGGTAGCAGAAGGTCACATGCTTGCTGGCGCTCCTTGTCCCTGTCATTTTTTTTTGTATTATGAATTTTTTCAAGATCTGCTCAGGCCCTTTGGAGAAAGACCGATGATCAGCAGGTTTTCATCCAGACGGTCATCCCCAATCAACCACAAGCTGTTTGTTGCGGCTCTCATCTACTGGAAAGAGGTACTGCTGGTAGAGGTGTATGATGATCCTCCAACACGTTCTTTACCATAGTTATTCAACTGAAAAACTGCTTTTGTTTCTTTAGGTTGACTACTCTTGCTAGAGTTTTAGCATTGATGGTGTGTGTGTGTCTGTGTCTGTCTCTTAGGATCTGTGAGGTGCAGTCGGTGGACGGGACAACCATTTCGTGCTTCATGGTACGTGAATGTGAGGGCTCCAGCCGGATGGGATCACGACCTCGACGCTACCTGTTCACTGGTCACGGCAACGGCAGCATCCAAATGTGGGATCTGACCACTGCAATGGATATTGCTAACAAAGGAGAGGAGAGGAAGAAAGAGGGTGAGGAAAAGGAGTGATGGAAGAGGAAAAACTCACCAGTAAAAGTTGCAGATCATAAGTGGTCATGACATTAAAGGAAGATGTGTGTGACAGTACAAATGGTTCAAACCATTGGTCAGATCAAATATAAATGATTTATTCTTCAAATATACGTTCTAAAGCCAAAGTCCTCAAACTGTGGTACGTGTACCTCAGGCGGTATGCGCACTCCCTCTGGTGGTATGTAGAGTCAACCAAACAAACTCATTTTTTATGGTGTAATTAAATCAACTGCTTTATTTACAATAAACATAAGGCTAACTCAGCAACCTTTCATTGCATCAATACAAACAAACAGCAGACTATTCATAATGAAGGATTTAACGCATTCGACACTTAAACAAAACTGAAATTACACTGCTCTGCTGAAAGTGAAGTGAAATGAAGCAGTGCTTCTCTGAATGGACTCTGCAAACGAAGTGAATTGAAGCAATGCTTCGTAAAAGTTGGCTCGGCCCATAGAGTCATATTATAAAAATATCATTTAAGAGTCATAACTATAATACAATTCTGTGACTCGGCCATAGAGTTATGGACTCGGCTCTGTAAGCAAAGCGAAATGAAGCAATGCCTCATAAGAGCTGGACTCTGCGATTACACGCTTCAGATACTGAGCTGCAAATCAGTTTCGGCTGCAACAGACAAACGTGACAGAGAGCAATTATAAACTGACAAAAATCTCCCACATCCGCGTTTGTTTATTATGTTACATGTACAAGGTGCATCATTGTTAATACAGTAGTGTTCAGAATAATAGTAATGCTATGTGACTAAAAGATTAATCCAGGTTTTGAGTATATTTCTTATTGTTACATGGGAAACAAGGTACCAGTAGATTCAGTAGATTCTCACAAATCCAACAAGACCAAGCATTCATGATATGCACACTCTTAAGGCTATGAAATTGGGCCATTAGTAAAAAAAAAAGTAGAAAAGGGGGTGTTCACAATAATAGTAGCATCTGCTGTTGCGCTACAAACTCAAAACTATTATGTTCAATCTGCTTTTTTAGCAATCCTGTGAATCACTAAACTAGTATTTAGTTGTATAACCACAGTTTTTCATGATTTCTTCACATCTGCGAGGCATTAATTTTGTTGGTTTGGAACCAAGATTTTGCTCATTTATGTGCTTGGGGTCATTGTCTTGTTGAAACACCCATTTCAAGGGCATGTCCTCTTCAGCATAAGGCAACATGACCTCTTCAAGTATTTGACATATCCAAACTGATCCATGATACCTGGTATGCGATATACGAGGTCTGTTAGAAAACTATCCGACCTTTTATTTTTTAAAAAACTATATGGATTTGAATCGTGCGCTTGCATCAGCCAAGCTTGAACCTTCATGCGCATGCGTGAGTTTTTTCACACCTGTCGGTTGCGTCATTCGCCTGTGGGCAGGCTTTGAGTGAGCACTGGTCCAGCCCCCTCGTCGGATTTTCATTGTCAGGAAAATGGCTGAGCGATTGGAGCAGCAAATTTTTCCAGAAACTGTGAGAGACAGCCAGGTGGAAACCATTCTGAAGATTCAGACGGCTTTCGGTGAAGATACTCTGGGCGTCACACAGATTAAGGATCATTACAACCGGATTAAAGACGGCCCACAGCGGCGCAGGGCGCGCCGCGCTCCGAGCGGCCATCGACAGGCTGAAACGACCAGATCATTTCCAAAGTGAAGGCTGTGTTGATCCGGGACATCGTCTGACTACCAGAGAAATTGTGGAAGAGGTGTACATCAGCACTTTTGCGGCACATTCCACTGTTACAGGAGATTTTGTAATGAAAGACGTGCGGAGGAATTCGCGCGTCGGCACGGAGCCGCTCATGGCGCACAACAAAAAGCACATCCGTGTGGAACACTCACAGGACAAGTTGTGACATGCCCAGCTGTTACACAATTTCTCGGATCACGTCAACTGAAAAGCCACCGAAGCCCTCTGAATCTTCGATTCCATGACAGTCGGTCCGCAATGTGTACCTGCAAAAAAAAAAAGATCAGTAAGGGTGAAGCCATGAAAACTCTAATTACTCTGATTCATTTAAATTTTTCTGTGTAACCAAGTGGGCAAACAGAACTTTTTTTCTTTTCTGAGGGGAGAAGTAAGTTCTATATAGACCGTGAGGCCCATTGGTGCCGGTATTTACCTCTGGGTGAGAAACAGAATAAATATCAGGTTTTGCACCATTTATGGAAAAAAAATTATTTAAATTTTACATGAATAGACCTTGAATAACTGCAGCTGAAAGTTTGAGAATAAATATGATATCTCTAATAAATTATGGATGTGTCCAATGGGCTTATGTCTTCTGGATGTCTTCTTACCACAGGATAAAAGAATCTTCTGGGTGGCAGCAGGTGTTTTCCTCTCCTTACCTTGACTGGACCATTGAACGCATTGCGCTGAATGCCAAGGTGGTGGGTGGGCCGCATGGAGACAAGGACAAGATGGTGGCTGCTGCCTCTGAGAGCAGTATTATACTCTGGAGCATCCAAGATGGAGGCAGCGGCAATGAGATAGGTATTAGATGGAGACTTTAAACAAAGTCATGAAACAATTAAATGCACAATGTACTGGTCTTTCAAAGATGAAAATATCAAAGAAAATAGTTGCTAAAAACAAACACATTACAAAATTTCTAATGATAGTGGAAAGGAAGAGTGACAGCTGACTAGGGATGGGTATCGAGAACCGGTTCCTTTCGGGTATCATTAAGAAATGATTCGATCCACCGACATCAATAAGCTTTGTGCTTAACGATTCTGTTATCGGTCCTTCAGAGTGGCCGTTGTTTTGGGGGTGTTTGTCAGGAAAATAATAATTTGTCTACATTGATTACAGACCCTGCAGTGGGTCCGTAATCAACTTTCTGCAGCGCGGCTTTTGCTTTGAACCTTGAACCAATCGAAGCAGTGGTTCGCAGATTGAAACAATGCTTCAAGTTTAATGACAGTTTGTTCGGGTCAAACCATTTTTCAGTGTGTTAATTTCTTCAGTGATTTCCTCTAGAACTATCTGCCAAGCCAGAAAACTGCTGCATCTAGTAAGGGCAGAATACTAGTGGAATGAATTTGAATAAGGAAAGTTGTTTTTTTTTTTCTCACCTAAATGGATTGCTGCACTCCCTCCAGTTTATCGTCTGGAATAGTCCCCAGATTGCATTTCAGAGATTCTAGAACATTTTCGTGCGGGTGGTGTTGGGGGGTCATTTTGGGTTTCAGCTTTTTTGTTTTTCACCACTTTCATCCCTGAATATGTCAATCGTGAGTCACTTTTGTTTGGATTAAAGTTACTAACTGGGACTCCTGTCTTGTTGCGAGAAAGAAACGAGAATCGTCCTCTGTTCTGTTCACACAGCTCCAAACATTGCGCGGCTCTCTGACGAGTCAAGTTAGAACGATAGAATCCAGTCTGAATTAATAACTTCAAAGCGAAACACCGTTTTGTTTATTTTTATTTATGTCCAGAGATCAAGGATACAGTGACCAATTTCATATTTATTTACTTTAAGACTCAGTGAAATGCATAGAAAACCTGTAAAGCCTACTTTTAGTACAAAATTCACTAGGTATCGATAAGGGAATCGATAAGGAATCGGATCGTTAAGCAGAATCGATAATGGCATCGATATCGATAAAATCTTATCAATACCCATCCCTACAGCTGACAGGGAAATCTGTTAATAGTCAACATAAAGTCAGGTCTGGAAGCATACACTGACACTTCATCCACAACATTATAGAACCACCCCAAGTCCTGGTTTTCAACCACCCAGCTTCACAACTGGGCCATCTCCACCTTCCAAAGTAGCTGTCTGGGTGACATGATATGTGGGCTTCCCTTAGTTTTTCTTCCTTGGAACTGCAGGGGTCATGCTCAGGAGAAGTGTGCCTTATGGCCATAGTGTCTTCTGACATCTTTCACAGTGCAAGTAACCTTTTGTTGACACAAGTTGTTTTCAGTGATACTCTAGGATCTTTCAAATAGATCAGCTGCCAAACACATATAGTCTTGCTTTTCGGTCACTAGTTAGCAGAAAGCGGAAAGATATTGACTTTGCCAGACACCTCTGTCCAGTGACCTGACAACTCCATAAGCTTTTGTCAGGCATCTCTTAATTTCAAAGGTCCAAGAGATGTGTCACTGCTGAGCTAAATAAATCTCTCAAGACGTTTGCCAGTTTCACCAAAAATGGATAAGCTTCTCATGGCTGAACCCAGGAAAGTGATTTAAAGCCTGGATCATCGTCATGATCCAGTGCAATTACAAGCCCAGTACACACTGACTCCTCAGACATTTTCTCAGGTGCTGGAAGTAGGGCATCTGTTGATTCCTCAAATATCACAGCATTGTACACACAGTCAGGGTCAGTGAGCGACTTCTCCACCAAAGGCAACCAGGTTATTGGTTTTTTCAAAAACTCTACCCAACAGCCAGGTTATGGCAGAACTGAACAGAGTAGGAGCCCAAACTATCTCTGTCAAACCCCAGAATTCACTGGGATGAGGTCAGACACTCTGCTTCCACTTTCTACAGCACTAATAGTACCTTTGTATAGGCCAGCTAAGATGTCCCAATAAGTCATTGGGGATCCTATGAATTTTTCAGGTATCCCACAGAGCGGAACCTTGCAAAAAAAAAAAAACAAATCAAGTCAATTTTATTTATATAGCGCCAAATCACAACAAACAGTTGCCCCAAGGCGCTTTATATTGTAAGGCAAAAGCCATACAATAATACAGAAAAAACCCAATGGTCAAACGATCCCCTATGAGCAAGCACTTGGCGACAGTGGGAAGGAAAACTCCCTTTTAACAGGAAGAAACCTCCAGCAGAACCAGGCTCAGGGAGGAGCAGTCTTCTGCTGGGACTGGTTGGGGCTGAGGGGAGAGAATCAGGAAAAAGACATGCTGTGGAAGAGAGCAGCATATTGAAATATATATATTGAAAAACAATGTCGGACTCTGTAGTTTCTCTGGGCCCCTCCCCAATCGGACCGGGAGTGACATGTTTAGCCACATGTTCTCCTTGAATTGCTGCTGAGTGGTGTCCAAAAAAATGAGGTGGGCTTCATAGATAATTGGTAAAGCTTCTGGGGAAAACCTGGTCTTGTTAGGAGAGACGGCATCCATCCCACTTTGGATGGAGCAGCTCTCATTTCTAGAAATCTGGCCAATTTTCTTAAATCCTCCAAACCGTGACTATCCAGGGTTGGGACCAGGAAGCAGAGTTGTAGTCTTACACACCTCTCTGCAGCTTCTCTCCCCCTGCCAGCCCCGTAGAGACGGTGTCTGCTCCCAGACCACCAATAACCAGCAAAAATCTATTTAAGCATAAAATTCAAAAAGAAAAAATATATAGCACCTTCAACTGCACCACAGACTAAAACAGTTAAATGTGGTCTATTAAACATTAGGTCTCTCTCTTCTAAGTCCGTGTTAGTAAATGATATAATAATTCATCAACATATTGATTATTCTGTCTTACAGAAACCTGGTTACAGCAGGATGAATATGTTAGTTTAAATGAGTCAACACCCCCGAGTCACACTAACTGTCAGAATGCTCGTAGCACGGGCCGAGGCGGAGGATTAGCAGCAATCTTCCACTCCAGCTTATTAATTAATCAAAAACCCAGACAGAGCTTTAATTCATTTGAAAGCTTGACTCTTAGTCTTGTCCATCCAAATTGGAAGTCCCAAAAACCAGTTTTATTTGTTATTATCTATCGTCCACCTGGTTCGTTACTGTGAGTTTCTCTGTGAATTTTCAGACCTTTTGTCTGACTTAGTGCTTAGCTCAGATAAGATAATTATAGTGGGCGATTTTAACATCCACACAGATGCTGAGAATGACAGCCTCAACACTGCATTTAATCTATTATTAGACTCTATTGGCTTTGCTCAAAATGTAAATGAGTCCACCCACCACTTTAATCATATCTTAGATCTTGTTATGACTTATGGTATGGAAATAGAAGACTTAACAGTATTCCCTGAAAACTCCCTTCTGTCTGATCATTTCTTAATAACATTTACATTTACTCTGATGGACTACCCAGCAGTGGGGAATAAGTTTCATTACACTAGAAGTCTTTCAGAAAGCGCTGTAACTAGGTTTAAGGATATGATTCCTTCTTTATGTTCTCTAATGCCATATAACAACACAGTGCAGAGTAGCTACCTAAACTCTGTAAGTGAGATAGAGTATCTCGTCAATAGTTTTACATCCTCATTAAAGACAACTTTGGATGCTGTAGCTCCTCTGAAAAAGAGAGCTTTAAATCAGAAGTGCCTGACTCCGTGGTATAACTCACAAACTCGGAGCTTAAAGCAGATAACCCGTAAGTTGGAGAGGAAATGGCGTCTCACTAATTTAGAAGATCTTCACTTAGCCTGGAAAAAGAGTCTGTTGCTCTATAAAAAAAGCCCTCCGTAAAGCTAGGACATCTTTCTACTCATCACTAATTGAACAAAATAAGAACAACCCCAGGTTTCTTTTCAGCACTGTAGCCAGGCTGACAGAGTCAGAGCTCTATTGAGCTGAGTATTCCATTAACTTTAACTAGTAATGACTTCATGACTTTCTTTGCTAACAAAATTTTAACTATTAGAGAAAAAATTACTCATAACCATCCCAAAGACGTATCGTTATCTTTGGCTGCTTTCAGTGATGCCGGTATTTGGTTAGACTCTTTCTCTCCGATTGTTCTGTCTGAGTTATTTTCATTAGTTACTTCATCCAAACCATCAACATGTTTATTAGACCCCATTCCTACCAGGCTGCTCAAGGAAGCCCTACCATTATTTAATGCTTCGATCTTAAATATGATCAGTCTATCTTTGTTAGTTGGCTATGTACCACAGGCTTTTAAGGTGGCAGTAATTAAACCACTACTTAAAAAGCCATCACTTGACCCAGCTATCTTAGCTAATTATAGGCCAATCTCCAACCTTCCTTTTCTCTCAAAAATTCTTGAAAGGGTAGTTGTAAAACAGCTAACTGATCATCTGCAGAGGAATGGTCTATTTGAAGAGTTTCAGTCAGGTTTTAGAATTCATCATAGTACAGAAACAGCATTAGTGAAGGTTACAAATGATCTTCTTATGGCCTCGGACAGTAGACTCATCTCTGTGCTTGTTCTGTTAGACCTCAGTGCTGCTTTTGATACTGTTGACCATAAAATTTTATTACAGAGATTAGAGCATGCCATAGGTATTAAAGGCACTGCGCTGCGGTGGTTTGAATCATATTTGTCTAATAGATTACAATTTGTTCATGTAAATGGGGAATCTTCTTCACAGACTAAAGTTAATTATGGAGTTCCACAAGGTTCTGTGCTAGGACCAATTTTATTCACTTTATACATGCTTCCCTTAGGCAGTATTATTAGACAGCATTGCTTAAATTTTCATTGTTACGCAGATGATACCCAGCTTTATCTATCCATGAAGCCAGAGGACACACACCAATTAGCTAAACTGCAGGATTGTCTTACAGACATAAAGACATGGATGACCTCTAATTTCCTGCTTTTAAACTCAGATAAAACTGAAGTTATTGTACTTGGCCCCACAAATCTTAGAAACATGGTGTCTAACCAGATCCTTACTCGGGATGGCATTACCCTGACCTCTAGTAATACTGTGAGAAATCGTGGAGTCATTTTTGATCAGGATATGTCATTCAAAGCGCATATTAAACAAATATGTAGGACTGCTTTTTTGCATTTACGCAATATCTCTAAAATTAGAAAGGTCTTGTCTCAGAGTGATGCTGAAAAACTAATTCATGCATTTATTTCCTCTAGGCTGGACTATTGTAATTCATTATTATCAGGTTGTCCTAAAAGTTCCTAAAAAGCCTTCAGTTAATTCAAATGCTGCAGCTAGAGTACTAACGGGGACTAGGAGAGAGCATATCTCACCCATATTGGCCTCTCTTCATTGGCTTCCTGTTAATTCTAGAATAGAATTTAAAATTCTTCTTCTTACTTATAAGGTTTGAATAATCAGGTCCCATCTTATCTTAGGGACCTCGTAGTACTATATCACCCCAATAGAGCGCTTCGCTCTCAGACTGCAGGCTTACTTGTAGTTCCTAGGTTTTGTAAGAGTAGAATGGGAGGCAGAGCCTTCAGTTTTCAGGCTCCTCTCCTGTGGAACCAGCTCCCAATTCAGATCAGGGAGACAGACACCCTCTCTACTTTTAAGATTAGGCTTAAAACTTTCCTTTTTGCTAAAGCTTATAGTTAGGGCTGGATCAGGTGACCCTGAACCATCCCTTAGTTATGCTGCTATAGATGTAGACTGCTGGGGGGTTCCCATGATGCACTGTTTCTTTCTCTTTTTGCTCTGTATGCACCACTCTGCATTTAATCATTTAATCATTAGTGATCGATCTCTGCTCCCCTCCACAGCATGTCTTTTTCCTGGTTCTCTCCCTCAGCCCCAACCAGTCCCAGCAGAAGACTGCCCCTCCCTGAGCCTGGTTCTGCTGGAGGTTTCTTCCTGTTAAAAGGGAGTTTTTCCTTCCCACTGTAGCCAAGTGCTTGCTCACAGGGGGTCGTTTTGACCGTTGGTGTTTTACATAATTATTGTATGGCCTTGCTTTACAATATAAGGCGCCTTGGGGCAACTGTTTGTTGTGATTTGGCGCTATATAAAAAATATTGATTGATTGATTGATTGATATTGAAAAGAAACACTACTGATATTCACACTTACATTCAGGGAGGGGTACTCATAGAGCTAGGATTTGGTTGATAGTTTGTCTTGAGCAGGAAGTCACACTGCTCCGGTCACTAAGCAGGAAGTAGCTTGGACCTGTTGAAAATGACACTTGCAAGTACCTTGCCCAGCACAGAGTAAATGGTAAATGGACTGATTTATGTAGCACTTTTCCATCTGTATCACATCAAATCAAAATAAAAACAATTTTATTTATATCACCAAATCACAACAAACAGTCCGCCCCAAGGCGCTTTATATTGTAAGGCAAAAGCCATACAATAATTACAGAAAAATCCCAACGGTCAAAATGACCCCCTATGAGCAAGCACTTGGCGACAGTGGGAAGGAAAACTCCCTTTTAACGGGAAGAAACCATCAACAGAACCAGGCTCAGGGAGGGGCAGTCTTCTGCTGGGACTGGTTGGGGCTGAGGGGAGAGAATCAGGAAAAAGACATGCTGTGGAAGAGAGCAGAGATCAATCACCAATGATTAAAAGCAGAGTGGTGCATACAGAGCAAAAAGAGGTCAATAAAAAGAAACACTGGGTGCATCATGGGAAACCCCCCAGCAGTCTAAGTCTATAGCAGCATAACTAAGGGATGGTTCAGGGTCACCTGATCCAGCCCTAACTATAAGCTTTTTCAAAAAGGAAAGTTTTAAGCTTAATCTTAAAAGTAGAGAGGGTGTCTGTCTCCCTAATCCGAATTGGGAGCCGGTTCCACAGGGGAGGAGCCTGAAAGCTGAAGTCTCTGCCTCCCATTCTACTCTTACAAACCGTAGGAACTACAAGTAAGCCTGCAGTCTGAGAGCGAAGCGCTCTATTGGGGTGATATGGTACTATGAGGTCCCTAAGATAAGATGGGACCTGATTAAACCTTTATAAGTAAGAAGAAGAATATTAAATTCTATTCTGGAATTAACATGGAGCCAATGAAGAGAAGCCAATATGGGTGAAATATGCTCTCTCCTTCTAGTCCCTGTCAGTACTCTGTCCCTGTCAGCATTTTGAATTAACTGAAGGCTTTTCAGGGAACTTTTAGGACAACCTGATAATAATGAATTACAATAGTCCAGCCTAGAAGAAATAAATGCATGAATTAGCTTTTCAGCATCACTCTGAGACAAGACCTTTCTAATTTTAGAGATATTGCTACAATGCAAAAAAGCAGACCTACATATGATGTATGATGAATTCTGAAACCTGACTGAAACTCTTCAAATAGACCATTCCTCTGCAGATGATCAGTTAGCTAACCAAATACCAGCATTACTGAAAGCAGTCGAACATAAAGATATGTCTTTGGGATGGTTATGAATAATTTTTTCTCTAATAGTTTAAAATTTTATTTGCAAAGAAAGTCATGAAGTCATTACTAGTTAAAGTTAAAGGAATACTCGGCTCAATAGAGCTCTGACTCTTTGTCAGCCTGGCTACAGTGCTGAAAAGAAACCTGGGGTTCTTATTTTCTTCAATTAGTGATAAATAGTAAGATGTCCTAGCTTTACGGAGGGCTTTTTTATAGAGCAACAGACTCTTTTTCCAGGCTAAATGAAGATCTTCTAAATTAGTGACACCATTTCCTCTCCAGCTTACGGGTTATATGCTTTAAGCTGCGAGTTTGTGGGTTATACCACGGAGTCAGGCACTTCTGATTTAAGGCTCTCTTTTTCAGAGGAGCTACAGCATCCAAAGTTGTGCTCAATGAGGATGTAAAGCTATTGACGAGATAATCTATCTCACTCACAGAGTTTAGGTAGCTACTCTGCACTGTGTTGGTATATGGCATTGAGGAACATAACAAAGAAGGAATCATATCCTTAAACCTAGTTACAGCGCTTTCAGATAGACTTCTACTGTAATGAAACTTATTCCCCACATGTTTGTAATCTCCCTGAGGGCCAATGGTTTGTAGCTGACTGGCAGATCAGCCACAAGAACCCAAGCACCAGAGATGTCCAATATCTAGGCAGAAGGATCAGCCTTATGCAGCTTCTCGAAGTTGCTGGCTTACTGGGATGAGGTTTTGGTTTGGAGGATTACAGTGTTTCAATTTCTCTGCAAGAAGGCCCAAAAGGGAATTATCTACAAATCGGAGGAAGAAGGGCCTTTATTGTTGTTGTACATACACACAACAAAATTCGTCCTCTGCATTTAATCCATCCTGTTTACAGTTAGACACAATCCAACCACTAGGAGCAGTGGGCAGCCACAGTCCGGTGTTGCTGACCGAACGGTGCCCCCTAAAAATTGGTGGCCCAACTCTAGATGTAAATGGTTTCTTCAGTGTTGAGCTTCATGGAGGCTGGAGTGCCAATTCTGCCATCTACCCCCAGAAATGATTTCTCTACAGGCTAGGGGACCACCTACATTCCCAGTTAGGGCTGGATCTAACGATTATTTTCATACTGAAAAGTCCATTGATTATTTCCTTGAGTAATCGATTAATTGTTAGGTCCATAAAATGTCAGAACATGGTGAAAAATGTTGATTAAAATTTTCCAGAGTGTAAAATGATGCCTTTAAATGTCTTGTTTTGTCTATACTCGAAATATATTGAGTTTACTGCCAGATAGGAGTAAAGAAACTAGTAAAATAAACCAGAAAATATTCACATAAGAAACTAAAGTAATGTAATTTGAATTTAACAAAAAGACACAAAGATTAAACAAAATAGTTTCAGATTAATTTAATAGTTGTTTAATCATTGTTTTATGACATTACATTAATGGAAATTAATGTCAGGCCCAGGACTGTTTATTGGCAGTGGTTACTCTTTGTTGAATGCTGAAGAAATCAAAATGAGGACCAAGAAGGGGCACACTTCTTTGCTGTAAAGCTGTGCTGTCCTTAGACGTTTTGCAAGTTGTCCCACAATTAATGTTTTGCTAACATTTCTCTAATAAAGTAGAGAGCAAATAGCCTGACCAAATGAATGCTCCTCAGTAATGAAGCAAGCAGTCATGTGATACTGTGACCTATTGTGGTTGGGGGATGAATCAGAAACCGAAAATTCAAAAGTACACAAAGAATTTCAGCCATGAAAAGGTTCCTGTTAAATAACCTTATAAAACTGCACCACTTCAAGGGTGCCCACACTCATTTACTGTGTTGTCTGATCATTTCAAATGAAAGCAGATTGCTATGAAAACTCAGATATTTCAAATATTTCACGTCAGCATCACACTGTAAATTCTTCTTCACACTTGTAAGTGTATAATAGAGTATGTTCAAATTGAGTGCAACAGCAAGATAACAGAGGAGCCTTATTATTGAAATTTTTCTTTTGCATGTGCCTCTATCAACTCAATCCCTGTGACTCAACTTCTCTTTTAACCCACCTTCCTCAGGTGTATTCAGTCTGGGCGTACCTGTGGATGATTTGTTCTTCATAGGTAATCAGCTGGTTGCTACGAGCCACACAGGCAAGGTGGGAGTGTGGAATGCTGTCACGCAGCACTGGCAGGTAGGATGGAATCTCTGCAGATGCTGCATGTGTAATGAACCCCTGCGTAACACAGGGGTTCTCCTCTGCATGTCTATTTACTATAGATGTAGCATTTCACAAACATAAATTTGCTGGGCTGCTAATCAGTGCACGTACAACTAAAGCCTCGGTCCCACCGAATAATAAGCCATGAATAATGAGCCACGCATGGGTGTGTCAACGATTATTCGAACAATGATCCACGTTTTAAGCTATCACGTATCCACTACTAAGGCACCTCTATGTGCCTCTCTGTACCTCACATGTGCCAGGTATCAGCCTCTAATGAGCCATGACTGACCTGTTATTTGAACCCCATCCAGCCTCAAATGGCTTGTGTCACCACATATGATCCACGTCAAGCCACATATGATCTGTGTAGCGCCATGATAGCGCGATGTTGGTGCATGTTTAGGCATGGGTTTAGTCCACCCTCCAGCCCTCCCACACTTGGTCCCTTTAAAGAGTGGGTTTTCAAGTCACAGCATCCATTCAAGATATTTTTAAATGCAGTCCAAAAAAAGACGCTCCTGTACAGTCTGACCGGTGTGTGGATCCCTGTCAGGCTGCAGTTCACCTGTGTTCCAGAGTCATTAACTGCAGCAGTTCTGCTGTTTACCCAGCTCCCTGTGACCAAAAAAAAAAAAGACACCACAATGAGGTGACTGCTTTGGATCACTTACCCCCCCCCACCCACCCCCCAAAAAAAAAACAACGCAAAACACATCCATAGACTACAGTAGCTAGAACCAAACCACAAGTTGCTGGACAGTCGCCTCTGTGCTTCTTCTCGCTGGCTTTATTTATTCAGAGGCTTACAGTCATTTTGACACTGTGGTCCAATTTTTAACTTTGTGTTCATCCGTTAATATCAGCAAAATCGCTCTTTTGGGAGCTCACGTTGTGCGTTCTCATCTGGAGTGCGAGTCATTGCGTCAGCGCGCACAGAGTGTGCCTCATCTGCTCCATTATAACAAGATGTTAAATCTATCATAAACATACTTTTACAGTTGCTTATAAAGAAGCTGTAAAAGTATGTTTATGATAGATTTTAGGCTGTTACAAATATGTTCTCCACCTCAGTGCACGAAACAGAGAGAGGAAAAAAGAAGGTCCCAGTGGAACAGTCCTCTGTGATTCCAGAAGCGATTACGAGCCTCTTTGGCCGAATATTCTGCCTCTAAGAGCCACTGTTTTCCCACGATTGTTGAATAACTGGACTTGTACCAAAAAAAAAATTGCTACGTGGCTCATTGTTCACCCTTCATTATTCGGTGGAACCAGGGCTTAAGTTGCAAGATCTGAATTTATTTAAGCTATGAGATGTGACAGTGTGGAATAACACTGGAGCTACTATGAAGTTATCTTTCTGTGTGTATGCATTAGGTCCAAGATGTGGTTCCCATTACCAGTTGTGACACAGCAGGATCCTTTCTACTTCTGGGCTGCAACAACGGCTCAATCTACTACATAGGTACACAATCGGGATGAACGTGCAACTTAAATGGTCATCTTTCAGAGACATGTTGCACTTGCATCATTGATGTTTTCGGGCGAATCCACAGAGGAGATAGAAGTATCTCCTGTGGTTTCATCTGTTATTTTGGCTCCTTCTATATGATTGATTTTAAAAATTCCTGTGATTGTATGTAAACAAGACCACAATATGCACACCGTGCAAATTTGTTGTAATTTGTCATTTATTTTAATCGTTGAGTTTCACAACTGTGTTATGGCTACAAATCACAATCCATAGTGTTTGTGCCTTTTTGCTCAGCAAAAACATGACTATTGATGTCTGTTTGAAGTAAGTTTTTCAATAATAACTAGATTTTCATACATAAACATTGACAGATTTTTCGTACATAAACATTGACAGATTCAGATGTGATAACATGCTTTTTGGTCCCCACTTCATTCTATCCTTCCTTCTGTTTCATTTTCAGACATGCAAAAGTTTCCACTGAGGATGAAAGATAACGACCTCCTGGTGACAGAGCTGTACCACGACCCTTCAAACGATGCCATCACTGCACTTTCTGTCTACCTCACACCTAAAACAAGTCAGTACAATCCCAAAGCAACAAAATGATTGCACATGCACCAAACATGTGAAGCTATTTCAACTGCAGGGTGAAACCTGATGCCTGGTAATTGGGCAGAATATGGGAAGTTAAAAAAAAAAGCCTTAAAGTAAAACTAGAGTTATGCAGTGGATAGAACATGTCGTAGGAGGTGAAACTAAAACTATGCCTCAGAATCCTCACATTTATTAAAAGGTAAGCATAAAAATTTGAACATTAACCTAGTGAAATTGCACTGAAAATGTACAAAATTATACCTTAAAAAAGTTTTATGGATGTTATTCTCTGTTTGATAACAAAATAGACACGTTTATATGAACTTCACATTTTAAATGTGGGTATTCGACAGAAACTACCACTGCTTCCTTTACATAGGTGATAATAAATTTAGTACAGTTTTATTAAATATAACAAGAGTCAGGTTCTGTTTTGTCCTGGTTAATTTATAATTTCACCTGAGTCACTGATTGTTGCATGGCACGTCTGCACAACCAAAAAAAATTTGTCACCAGCACCCGTGTGTGTCACTCCGATACTTACTCTTTGTTTTGTCTTACTTCTGCCTCTCTTTCTTCACAGGCGTGAGTGGGAACTGGATAGAAATAGCTTATGGAACTAGCAGTGGTGCTGTAAGAGTGATTGTTCAACACCCGGAGACGGTAGGATCGGGTCCCCAGCTCTTCCAGACTTTCACAGTGCACAGGAGTCCTGTGACAAAGATTATGCTGTCTGAGAAACATCTGGTATCAGGTGAGAATCATGTTGCAGGTATGAATCTGAGACATGAAAAGATACTTGATACGCTGCTCACAGATGGCCTAAATATCCCGTGTTCTCTCACTTGTTAGTGTGTGCAGACAACAACCATGTTCGTACGTGGACAGTAACACGCTTTAGAGGAATGATCTCCACCCAGCCAGGCTCCACTCCTCTGGCCTCCTTCAAAATACTGTCCCTGGAGGAGACAGAGAGCCACGGGAGCTACTGCTCTGGGAACGATATCGGTAAGAGAGGCGAAGGAAACATTAACTGAAAAAGACAACAGTGATTAATATCATGGAGAGGTTGATTATCTGATGAAGCAGAGCCACTGATGACATCATGAGTAGCAGGTTATTACTCTTTGCAACTACTGTATGTACACATCTTGTCAATGTACATGTCTTTCACTTTTATTCTGAAAAGAAGAAAAATTCACAAAATATAAAAATGGAACTGAGGCAGTGCTTCATTCTAGGCTCCAGTGTCCTGTGTGCTTTCTGGGAAACCTGATCTTAGATTTTCAGTGTCAGTTGCACAACATGCTCCAGTTGTTAAACAATCGCTCCAGTCACAGCAATTGGAGTTTATAGGAAGTTGTCAGACGTTTTGGTCTGTCCTTCATGCTTGTACGCTCCCCCCCTTCTTTTTCTTTTTAAAGAAAGCCTGCTCAGTTTTGCCATAATGTACCATACTTTTTTCTTGGTAATTGATTTACCTGAACTCAAGGGGACATGTGACATTAGAAATGAATACTACATCTTTGATTTGGCAGCATGGTGGCTTAGTGGTTAGCTCATTTGCCTCACAGCAAGAAGATCATGGGCTCGATTCCCACCTGTGGCTTTTCTGTGTAGAGTTTCTGTGTTTTCGTGGGTTCTCTCCGGGTGCTCTGGCTTCCTCCCACATCTAAAAATACGCAGGTTAAGTGAATTTGAAACTTTAAATTATCCGTGAGTGTGTGTGGGTGTGAATGTGTTTGTCTATATGTGGCCATGCACCAGACTGGCATCCTGTCCAGGGTGTACCCCACCTCACGCCCTGTGACTGCTGGGATCGGCTCCAGCCCTCTGTGACAATTAATAGGGCAGCAGAGTCTCGTTTGAACCCCTGCATTATATCGTGGGATTTGAGCACATCTGGGGAAAGCCTCCTGTTGCGCAGTACAAACACAGCATCACTTCACACAGATAAATGGAGACTGTTTTGTTTTCAGCTGCAATCACCGAAGCAGTCGCAAAAAGTGCAGTGTTTTTTTTGGTTCCTAATGGAGAAGGGAAGACAAAGCGAATTGTAGAGGTCATGTTGGTAAGAGTAGCTATGTTCTCTCACCTGCACAAGCGCCTCGACATGTTTAAGCTCTGGGTCATAAACAAACTGCAACAAATGTCCACGTTGTTTGCCGTGTAATTTGTCCAAAAACTGAGATAGGGCTTTCCCCAGATGTAGCATTATTGCATCATATTTTAACCCTTTATCGCCCACCCTCAAACGAAACTGCACTGCCCAATTGGAGTAAGCAGCTATCGAAAATTGATGGATGGATGGGTGGACCTTTGATTTGGTGACTTGTCAATGAAACATTACATTTTGGCAGACTTAAACCGTTAGATCCCTAATGACTCGCCCCTGTTTCATAGTCAACTATTTTCATGTTTCTATTAATAGATCAGCAATGGAATACTAGAGACTTACAGTAACTTAACCACGTCCTGAAAGTACAAGTTCTCATCCAGAGTCTGAATCTTGTTTGAGATGATCTTTGACTCAGTCAATCCTCAAGGGTAGAGAAGGTCACATGCTTGCTGCTCTCCTTGTCTGTCATTTTTTTTGTATTATTAATTTTTTCAATATCTGCTCAGGCCCTTTTGGAGAAAGAGATGATCAGCAGGTTTTCATCCAGAAGGTCATCCCCATCACCAACAAGCTGTTTGTGCGGCTCTCATCTACTGGAAAGAGGTACTGCTGGTAGAGGTGTATGATGATCCTCCAACACGTTCTTTACCATAGTTATTCAACTGAAAAACTGCTTTTGTTTCTTTAGGTTGACTACTCTTGCTAGAGTTTTAGCATTGATGGTGTGTGTGTGTGTGTCTGTGTCTGTCTCTTAGGATCTGTGAGGTGCAGTCGGTGGACGGGACAACCATTTCGTGCTTCATGGTACGTGAATGTGAGGGCTCCAGCCGGATGGGATCACGACCTCGACGCTACCTGTTCACTGGTCACGGCAACGGCAGCATCCAAATGTGGGATCTGACCACTGCAATGGATATTGCTAACAAAGGAGAGGAGAGGAAGAAAGAGGGTGAGGAAAAGGAGTGATGGAAGAGGAAAAACTCACACCAGTAAAAGTTGCAGATCATAAGTGGTCATGACATTAAAGGAAGATGTGTGTGACAGTACAAATGGTTCAAACCATTGGTCAGATCAAATATAAATGATTTATTCTTCAAATATACGTTCTAAAGCCAAAGTCCTCAAACTGTGGTACGTGTACCTCAGGCGGTATGCGCACTCCCTCTGGTGGTATGTAGAGTCAACCAAACAAACTCATTTTTTATGGTGTAATTAATTCAACTGCTTTATTTACAATAAACATAAGGCTAACTCAGCAACCTTTCATTGCATCAATACAAACAAACAGCAGACTATTCATAATGAAGGATTTAACGCATTCGACACTTAAACAAAACTGAAATTACACTGCTCTGCTGAAAGTGAAGTGAAATGAAGCAGTGCTTCTCTGAATGGACTCTGCAAACGAAGTGAATTGAAGCAATGCTTCGTAAAAGTTGGCTCGGCCCATAGAGTCATATTATAAAAATATCATTTAAGAGTCATAACTATAATACAATTCTGTGACTCGGCCATAGAGTTATGGACTCGGCTCTGTAAGCAAAGCGAAATGAAGCAATGCCTCATAAGAGCTGGACTCTGCGATTACACGCTTCAGATACTGAGCTGCAAATCAGTTTCGGCTGCAACAGACAAACGTGACAGAGAGCAATTATAAACTGACAAAAATCTCCCACATCCGCGTTTGTTTATTATGTTACATGTACAAGGTGCATCATTGTTAATACAGTAGTGTTCAGAATAATAGTAATGCTATGTGACTAAAAAGATTAATCCAGGTTTTGAGTATATTTCTTATTGTTACATGGGAAACAAGGTACCAGTAGATTCAGTAGATTCTCACAAATCCAACAAGACCAAGCATTCATGATATGCACACTCTTAAGGCTATGAAATTGGGCCATTAGTAAAAAAAAAAAAGTAGAAAAGGGGGTGTTCACAATAATAGTAGCATCTGCTGTTGGCGCTACAAACTCAAAACTATTATGTTCAATCTGCTTTTTTAGCAATCCTGTGAATCACTAAACTAGTATTTAGTTGTATAACCACAGTTTTTCAGGATTTCTTCACATCTGCGAGGCATTAATTTTGTTGGTTTGGAACCAAGATTTTGCTCATTTACTAGTGTGCTTGGGGTCATTGTCTTGTTGAAACACCCATTTCAAGGGCATGTCCTCTTCAGCATAAGGCAACATGACCTCTTCAAGTATTTTGACATATCCAAACTGATCCATGATACCTGGTATGCGATATACGAGGTCTGTTAGAAAACTATCCGACCTTTTTATTTTTTTAAAAAACTATATGGATTTGAATCGTGCGCTTGCATCAGCCAAGCTTGAACCTTCATGCGCATGCGTGAGTTTTTTCACACCTGTCGGTTGCGTCATTCGCCTGTGGGCAGGCTTTGAGTGAGCACTGGTCCAGCCCCCTCGTCGGATTTTCATTGTCAGGAAAATGGCTGAGCGATTGGAGCAGCAAATTTTTCCAGAAACTGTGAGAGACAGCCAGGTGGAAACCATTCTGAAGATTCAGACGGCTTTCGGTGAAGATACTCTGGGCGTCACACAGATTAAGGATCATTACAACCGGATTAAAGACGGCCCACAGCGGCGCAGGGCGCGCCGCGCTCCGAGCGGCCATCGACAGGCTGAAACGACCAGATCATTTCCAAAGTGAAGGCTGTGTTGATCCGGGACATCGTCTGACTACCAGAGAAATTGTGGAAGAGGTGTACATCAGCACTTTTGCGGCACATTCCACTGTTACAGGAGATTTTGTAATGAAAGACGTGCGGAGGAATTCGCGCGTCGGCACGGAGCCGCTCATGGCGCACAACAAAAAGCACATCCGTGTTGGAACACTCACAGGACAAGTTGTGACATGCCCAGCTGTTACACAATTTCTCGGATACTCACTCAACTGAAAAGCCACCGAAAGCCCTCTGAATCTTCCGATTCCATGACAGTCGGTCCGCAATGTGTACCTGCAAAAAAAAAAAACATGATTACAAAATCCAAGTCGGACATACTCCATAAATATCTAAACAGCATCTGAAAAAACACACAGATTGAAAGCTTACCAGTTAACGATCGGACCATCTGTTAGCAAGTTCTTCATGGAGGTGAAGCGAACAGGTTGGACTTCAGCCATTAGCAGCTTTCATATTCGGGCGATACTGTAAGTTTGCATATTTATATATAATATGTATATGTCTCGGACATGAACGAGCGAAGCTCTTCATCATCTCACCATGTAATTTAAGTCCTTCAGACTTTTTTTTTTTTTTTTTTTTTTCTTTTCAGTAAATGCTTCTGGCGAGCATGAGCATGTTTGGGCACGTCTCTACTGCCATCTACTGGCTAGTAGTGTTCATGGCAGTATTCAAACTGAAGCTGGGCTGATATTTTCAATCACTGTAGGTTCCAGCTCAAACTGTACCACAGAACCGAACGATGTACAAGTTCAGAGTGCACGATTTATGTTCTCACACACATTGTACGTTCAAAAACCACACGTCGGACTTGTGTTTCCAGAAGCAAAACGTAAACAGAAGCTTTTTTTTTCAAACTTAATTTACAAAAACCCTCGATGGGAGACATCAAAGTTTAAAAACAAAACAACAAAAAAACATTACAAGACAGGTCTGCGGTGTTTTTGCACAGGCACAGTGCGAGAGGTGGTCGTGAGATGTTAAACGCAGCAAATGGAATATTTTACAAAAGCACATTTATCTGTAAACACCAACACACGACATGCGTCACATTAACATGTTGGTTTACATAATGAATGGCTCAACCAATCAGTGTTTAGCAGAGGCACATTTTACCTTGAATCCTTTGCAGTCTGTCTTTGTTACAAAACTTCAGAATTAGTGCATTATTCAACATTAAAAGATATATGTTATATTTTAACTTTGTATAAATGACAGAAGTGACATTAATGGAGTTATTCTGTCAGTATTAATTTTATTTATATACCAAACCATAACTCAGCATTGCGTTATTTTTCAAGACCTCAGCCTGACGGAAGCATTGTGCCTAAGTAGAGAGTTGAGCTTCATGGCTCCTCTCAGCTTGCTTCTGTGCTGGAAGTCATGTAGTGAACAGGAGCTTCCAGCAGGGGGCAAGATGTTCAAAGACAGAAGTGCTGGTTCATTGTTTGGGTCTGTTGTTGCTTTTGATGCTACCAGAAACATTCAGCTTGTTAGTATTTGCAAGTGTAACAGAGATAATACTGGAATTTATCGGTTATCTGTAACGTCCGATACATTTTGGGTGGTTTATCATTTTATCTTTATCAAAGATAACTTTTCAGTTATCTGATTATCGAAGTTAATTTTTTGGTTATCTGTGCCCACCACTGATCTCATCCACATAAAATCCTTAGAAGATTGCCTTGCATCAGTGAGAACCTGGATGTCTAGGAACTTCTTACTTTTAAACTCTGATAAGACTGAAATGATGGTTCTTGGTCCAGTGAGACATCTGCATGAATTTGACCAGTTAACTCTTAGCCTAGGCTCGTGTGTCATCATACATCACAATGACAAAGTGAGGAACCTTGGGGTAATTTTTGATCCTACGTTGTCCTTTGGCCTCCATATTAGAGATATTACAAGGACTGCTTTCTTCCACCTGCGAAATATAGCGAAGATTTATCTCATCCTGTCTACAGCTGATGCTGAGACCCTGATTCATGCATTTGTCTCTTCTAGATTGGACTACTGCAATGTTCTATTTTATGGTTTACCACAGTCCATCATTAGGGCTCTCCAATTTGTTCAAAATGCTGTGCCAGAGTTTTGACATGAAGCAGAAAGTTCGACCACATTACACCCATTTTGTTATCCCTTCACTGGCTTCCTGTCCCCGTGAGATCAGATTTTAAGGTTCTGCTACTGGCCTATAAAATTGTTCATGGACTGGCACCTCCCTACCTAGCTGACCTAATTAAACCGTATGTACTGGCCCGGGCTTTGCGTTCTCAAGGTGCAGGACTACTTTGTGTCCCTAGGGTGAATAAAAAGTCTGCAGGTCACAGAGCTTTCTCTTATCGTGCCCCTGTTAAGACACACTTATTTTCCCTTTTGTATGGCTAGCATACTGGCATAGTATGTTTCTATGCTTTTTGCTCTTTTAATTCATTTTATTAGGAAACGGAGCGGGCTGCGGCCTCAACTTTATCTAAATTCTGGGTCTTTTAGTGAAGCACCTTAGTATTTCTTCTGTTTTTCTTGTTGCTTAATGCTGACAAATTACACTGTATTTGTCTTTCTGATACTTGATTCTGCTTCTTTCTTTTTTTTTTTCTTTTCGCTCCATCCAGCGGTGGGTGCGGTATCTGTTCCAGAACCGTCCTGTGCACGGCAACATTTCCTATATGTTCGTTTTGTGAATTGTTTTGTATTTTATGTCGGTAGCATGGCCCAAGCAGAGGGTCACCCCTTTGAGTCTGGTCTGCTTGAGCTTTCTTCCTCAGAGAGTTTTTCCTTACCACTGTTGCTCTGGGGGTTGGTAAGGTTAGACCTTAACTTGTGTGAAGCACCTTGAGACAACCTTGTTGTAATTTGGCTCTATATAAATGAAAATAAATTGAAATGTCAGCGCAGGTGGGTGCACTGACACCATCAGATGATAACGCGCATTCACCAAGGTGATCTCATGTTGCACCTGACCGCTGTGTCATTGCAACTCAAAGCCGGACAACACATACCGTGCCATGAAGAACATCACCTCTCAATACACCACCACGATGCACATGTGTCGGCAAGCTTTCATGACGTGGTGAAAAATAAAAACAGCTCACCAGCCCACTGCGCCTCACGTGACGTCCACACGGTCCGTCTGTTATGTACAGCCTGACTGAGACCAGTGTGAGCAGCTCATTTGCCCCACATCCTGGAGCCATGAGCCCTTTGGTGTAAGTGCTTTGCTGCTCCGGACATGGGTCGTGTCATGTCGCACCTGACTGTTGTGTGTGCCATCGAAACTCACAGCTGGAGAACACATATTGTAGAACATGCAGTCGTGTACAAGCCATCACGATGCCCATGTGTCAGTAAGCTCTCATGACATGGTGAAAAATAACAACACATATCACCTTTGGAACGTGTTCAGCTGCGCTTCAGTGTGCACTGCAGACAACATCAGACAGGCTGCCCCATGTGAAAATATCTGATCATGTGAATGGCCAGCTGGCAAGGCAAATGTCCCATCCACCATGTGTGTTATAGTCCACATGACGCGGTGTCCTTCGGCACACCGATTGGCCAGAGACAGCTGGAGGTGCGGACCGTCTGTGTGCCTGGCTGATGTGTTCATGATGTGAATGCATCATTTCATTCATGTCAGGTCATTAAGTCCTTGTTTACTTCCATGTACATGGTTCATGGAACAGAAGGAACAGAAGGATGATAATTCTTGTATTCTCTGCTCTTTATAACAGGAATTAAATATTTAAACAGAGAAAA
The DNA here is from genome assembly GCF_902500255.1 of Thalassophryne amazonica. Taxonomy (NCBI): domain Eukaryota; kingdom Metazoa; phylum Chordata; class Actinopteri; order Batrachoidiformes; family Batrachoididae; genus Thalassophryne; species Thalassophryne amazonica. The sequence goes on from NC_047104.1 coordinate 73,983,493, forward strand.
TGAAATCCATTTGTTTCCTCATTTCCAACACAGACCGTCAAGTCATCAAGCATCAATTAAAAATCATTACCAGTAACATGATAGTCTTACATTTAGTACATTCATTGTTCTTAGAATGTTCTGTAGTCTGTCATTATGTTGTCCTTTCACATTTTCTTTGATTTATGAACATTTGTACAACATGACGTGGTATCACACCCCTCACATGGTTGCACTGTGTTTGTGCGCATGCACACAAGCGTGCACGAAACAGTCACCACATGATCGTACGGCTTCCATACACGGCTGTCCAACCATCTGTCCCTCACAGTTGAGGCTGGAATTTTTCAGGTTCCACCCATTTGGTCTGAATTGGCCTGATTTGCCCAACTTTGTGTTATGTCTGATGGGGCCATGAAGGACAGGGATTTTTTCCAAGCTTTTTCTTGACTTAGACCTTTGACTTATGACCTTAAAAATTGAATCCGTTCTTGCCTATCAGGATATGAATCTTCAGTAAAAAAAAAATTCATAAAAATATATGAAAAATTATGGGCTCCAGGCTGTTCACAAACCAACCAACGGGTGAAAACAAAACATAACTTTGTTGGTGGAAGTAATTATGAGTGGCTGAGGTTACAGAGGCAGGGCTATAATACCATTTAACAAACGTTCTGTATGTTCAGTGTCTTGGTACTCACGAGACTGAACCTGTCCCAACCTGAGTATTATTTTGAAATATTTGTCCGCACCCGACCTAACCCTTTGCACCCGGATCAGGTATCCACGCTTAAAATTGTAAGGACATGCAGATTCTGGACTAGTGCTATGTATGTCAGAGAAATCAGTTCTTCTTTACTGCCAGACACAGTCCTGGATGTCACAGGCGGTCCATGATGAATGTAAAAATACTTTAAGTCGTGAACTTCAGTTTAAACTGATCTAAATCATGCAGCGGGCACGTCAAGATGTGCAAATCGTTGTGTGGTCGCCTAGTTTTTCATACACTTTAATTCTTCCAGGGAGTTTTTCCTCGCCACTGTTGCAAATGTGCTTGTTTCGGGAGTGGGTAAGGTTTGACTGTAAACTTGTGAACCTTGTGAAGTGCCTTGGGGCAATTATGTTGTGATTTGGTGCTATATAAATAAATAGAGTTGAGTTGAATCATTTTAATTCCAGTTGTAATGGTGGTACTTGGAAAGCCAAATATTTTATGAGGTGGTACTTATTGTAAAAACATTGCATACCACTGTTCTAAAGCATCTTTTTGTTTTTCAGATGTAGGGGGGCCCACAGAGGAGGAGCTGCTGAAGCTGTTGGACCAGTGCGACCTCAGCACCTCACGCTGTGCAACACCAAACATTAGCCCCGCCCCCTCTGTACTCCATCACACACGCCTCCGAGAGTCTTGTTCTAGGTTAGAGATGGTACATGTCACATCAAAGACAAACAGACATAAATGCTGCCTTTAAATCTGCCTTGTTATTAATATTTTAACTATTTTTACAACTCTGCTGTCACTGCAACAGCAATAAATAACCTTTTGTTATATATTGTGCACCTCCAAGCACCGATGCACTTACTCCACCCTCCCCCTTTTCTTCTTCAAATCAAATGCAGCCTCCAGTTACAGGCTCAGGAGCCTGTTCTTGAGAACCAGCCAACCTATGGAGCTGTGCGGCCATACAGAGAGAGCCCCCTGCTGGCCCGTGCTCGACGAACCGAATCCTTCCACAGCTACCGGTGAAATAACGTTTTGTGTTCCAGAAACATTAGCACAGAAGTAACTGTGGTGTCATCATGCATCCTGATAATGAACTCACATCTGCCAACTGTACATGCTTTGGCCATTCTGATGCGACAAAATATTAGGCACAGAACATGAGATAACAAAAGAGAAATGATGGAACTGAACACAATGAGAACATCGAGCTTAGTGTTAGTGTGTATGTTGAAGAATGATCTAAGTCATTAATTTAGATTTCCCAGAGCCCACTCTAACCCACTCTGAGATGTTTTAGCTCTGTCATCTGTGCAAAGAACAAGTATAGTGTGTAAATTCTGATATTAAATATATTTTTAGAAATAATTTTAACAATTTCCTAACAAAAAAAGTTTGACACAAAATGCACCAATGCAGTAAAACTTTGCCAAATTTTAGTCACGAGGTTTCTGCCATGACAATTCCTACACTTTTTTTTGGTGGGGGGCAATGTTGGCAAGTTTGTGAAGTTTCATTTAGCTACTTTTGGTAAATGCTGACTCATCCTCTGCTCCTTTTTGCCCACAGTGACCTCCATCCCTCTTTGTTTTCACAGAGACTTTCAGAGCTTTAACCTGACACGATGTTCCCTCGAAAACGCAGAGGAGACGTGTGTCCAAGGCCCCACTGTGACCTCCAGTATCCGCCATTCACTCTGTGACTTTGGCCCTGAGGACAGCAAAAGGAGAGCCTCGGCCGTGGAGCTCTGGGTTTGCCGAACCCCTGCTACAAGCTATAGCGCTAATGTCAGCGCAGCGAAAACGTCTGGTCAAGAATCTCACCGGCAGCTTCCTGACACCCTGATTGCTGGAGGTGACGTTCGGCGAAAAGTGCACCCGCAGCCAGAAGACGGAGAGGGTGTGGGCTCTGGAGGAGAAGGAGTGAAGGCAGAGGGAAGTGTGAGGAAGAGGGGGGTACTTGAAGGAGGCTTTCTGGGGAGGAAGAAGGCTCCTCCTGTGCCCCAGCTCTCCTCCCTCCCCTCCACGTCTACTGGCTCTGAAGGGGGAGGCAGCGATTCCTCTGCCACTGCCTCCCCCTCCCCAACCAAAGTGTCTTCCTCCACCTCCCCACGACACAGGAAGCTGGCCCCTGAGCCCAATCAGGACAGCAGCCTGTGACGGGGCAGAAACATCACCCTGTCATTTCCTCTGGCTCAGCAGAAATATCTACACTTCTTGTAGGTGCATCTTGATGTCCGAAGCTGAATGTCACTGCAGAGGAGGGATGAAAGCTCACACTCCGGTTCCCCCTCAACCCGGTTTGAAAAAGTGGAAAAAACAGCAGAAGCATCAGTTTCTTTGGGATCCAACAACTGAACAGCAACAGCACTCCAGACAAACTGGCTCTCATTCAGTCCACTTCCTGCCCTGAATTTTTTTTTTAATTTAAACAATACATTAATTTAATGTAGAGCTACTGAAGTTTTGACAAAACAAGCAGCTAACACACTAACAGCATGGCATCTCGACTTGGGGGGAATACTTGTTTATACGTGTTTATATGGATCTATATAAATGTGCTAGGGGGCACTTTAGCTCCCATTAGCTCAGCTTATGTTTGGAGATTTTTGTTTTTGTTGTTGTTAGATGGATTTAGGAGACTGGTGACCAGCCAGGAAGGTTCACTTTTAGTGCCGAGTTTAAAACAGGTGCAGAAAAGCTGCAGTATTTTTGCTTTAGGTGTTGATGGTTAATTTTCAGTTTAATGAGAAGGTGTGCTGTGGCACAGATGTCGCTGCCCTTTTCTCTGGAAGCTGCATATGTACCTGCAGATACATTCATTACCTTATCAAGGTTCACTGTAATAGGTTTTGCAAACCAACTGTGGATTATTTTTAGTAGGAGTCTCAAACAGTTTGAAGATGACAGGTGATCACTACACACCCCATTCTACTGGCGAATGGATTTGGCACTTTTATTCAGGCAGAACCTTTGACACTTTTAGGTCAACTGTGAAAAAATGGATTTTCACTTTAACTCCTTCCTGACTCCTTAAGTTTATCAGCCGCTTAAATGCAGATTTGAAATTTACCTTCTCTCAGACACCATACCCGCAGCTGATACGGTAGCAAACGGACGGTATAAAGTAGTTCCAGTAGCCATCAGGCCTCTGGATTTGTTTTACTGTGCAATTTCCACACAAAAGCTTCAGGGTTAGTGAATGTTAGCCTGTAATAAGCAGGTATGTGACTTCTTTCACTACAGATGTACAATGAAAAATAAACACTCAACCATGTAAAACATTCCAACTGGAATTTAAAAATCATACATTATTAGCAGGCAGCAGGAGGGCAGGTTCACGTCTGCTGGGGACTTTGATCTAATTCATCATTACTTGAAGGCATTGATTCAATGCATGATAATATTAGTCTGCGTTAGGAAGAAAATCTGATTTCTAACACTTTGTAATGTAGAGATGATCTTTTCCTTTATGCCTAAATATAGAAATTATTCAGTGGATTCTGTTGCTAATCGGAAACAAAAAGCTCAAATGTGCCAACAAAAATTAAAACCTATATTAATTGCAGTTGATCCTATTCAAAGCATTGTTTCACAGTGGTGCCTGGAAAACACCATGCTAAGTTGTTTTGTTTTTTTTCTTTTTCCTCCCCTCCGTATAACACGCACACCTCATCATGTGTACCTACACTAGATCACTTTTAATATAACAGATTTTATGGTCTTGTTTTGGAAGACTGTTGGCAGTGCCTTATTTAACTTAGTTGACGTTATCAGTTCAGCTGTGGTTTGGTTTTACTGAAAAATCTTCTGACCAAAAGGCTTGTGAAGGTGGTGCCACAAACCTGGAGTGTGCACTTCGGATTTGGATGGCAGTGCTGTACTTATCCTAGACATACACACAGGCTAACACAGACGTCGTGACTGTGTGACAGGTTACTGATGAGTGATATCGATTGTAAATAATCCTGCAGTCGGAAAGTCCATCAAAAAGTCAAAATGTAAAAATTTGCTGCTGTTGCTCATGTGTTAGCCGAGTGAGGTGACAGTGCTTAAAAAAAAGGTGCAGTATAAAGGCTGATAACATTCAGCAGGATTAGATTATGCAACAGCAACCCTGATTGGCTGCCATCGTCGACCTGCTTCTTCACTTAACAGTCTTGGTTTAATGTCCAGTATTTATGATTCCGTATCTGAAAAGAAGTGAGGCAAACACTTCAGTCAAGAAAAAAAAAATAAATAAACATGACACACTGTAAAACAGGTGGTGTTTTGGAATATTAATTTTCCAAATCTAGCAGTAAGTCGATGTTAGTACTGCATACGGCTGTGTGGTCACTGTGTAAAAATGTAAATTTTCATATACTAACCATGAAAAGTCAGACATTAACCTAAAGTGGATGCACTGATGTGTTTGATGCTAATATTTAATATGTTAATATTATACTATTGTTCTCCATATTGCTGATAATATCTGGCCTATATTGATATTACCATATTATTGGACCTAACTGCGTTTACACTTGCACTATTAAGGCTCATAGTATTTTTCAGTACCTGTGAGCATTACATGAAGCATATTTGGGGATGTTACCGTCTGTCTGCAGTTCCTCTTTGGCTCTGTTTACATTAGATTTCAGCCAGATGCTTGTGAGCTAAAAGGAAAATATATCTGTACAGTGCTGTTATTTTGTGTAAGAAATTTTGAATTGTTGTAATATTTAATATTTCTTACAAACCCACAAAGAAATGTCTCCATTCAGAGTCAGTGTTGTTGAAATTTAAAGTATAAATGTATTCACTAAAGGCAATTCTGCATGGACATTTTCCATCAAGTGTCACAAGAAAAGAGAAAAAATAATGTAAAATTGTAGTACTGCATTTATAAACACAGTGCTCTGCAAAAAATTGAGGTGACAAAACTTTATTTGGTCTCCTGTGATTTATCAGAGATTGGGTACCAATATGGCTTTAATCAGGTTTTTTATATTTATTACTCAGTGATTATCAGGAACTGTTACTGCGTGGTTGTGGCCTGGGTGGTCACCTACAAAGAAATCCTATATACAGTAGTGTTCAGAATAATAGTACTATGTGACTAAAAAGATTAATCCAGGTTTTGAGTATATTTCCTATTGTTACATGGGAAACAAGGTACCAATAGATTCAGTAGATTCTCACAAATCCAACAAGACCAAGCATTCATGATATGGACACTCTTAAGGGCTATGGGGGGGGGGGGGGGAATAGTAGAAAAGGGGGTGTCACAATAATAGTAGTGTGGCATTCAGTCATTGAGTTCGTCAGTTTTGTGGAACAAACAGGTGTGAATCAGGTGTCCTCTATTTAAGGATGAAGCCAGCACCTGTTGAACATGCTTTTCTCTTTGAAAGCCTGAGGACAGTGGGACGTTCAAGACATTGTTCAGAAGAACAGCATAGTTTGAGTAAAAAGTTGATTGGAGAGGGGAAAACTTATATGCAGGTGCAAAAAATTATAGGCTGTTCATCTACAATGATCTCCAATGCTTTAAAATGGACAAAAAAACAAACAGACACGTGGAATAAAACGGAAAACAACCATCAAAATGGATAGAATAACCAGAATGGCAAAGGCTCACCCATTGATCAGCTCCAGGATGATCAGACAGTCTGGAGTTACCTGTGAGTGCTGTGACAGAAGACGCCTGTGTGAAGCTAATTTATTTGCAAGAATCCCCCGCGAAGTCCCTCTGTTAAATAAAAGACGTGCAGAAGAGGTTACAATTTGCCAAAGAACACATCAACTGGCTTAAAGAGAAATGAAGGAATATTCTGTGGACTGATGAGAGTAAAATTGTTCTTTTTGGGTCCAAGGGCCGCAGACAGTTTGTGAGACAACCGCCAAACTCTGAATTAAAGCCACAGTTCACAGTGAAGACAGTGAAGCATGGTGGAGCAAGCATCATGACATGGGCATGTTTCTCCTACTATGGTGTTGGGCCTATATATCGCATACCAGGTATCATGGATCAGTGTGAATATGTCAAAATACTTGAAGAGGTCATGTTGCCTTATGCTGAAGAGGACATGCCCTTGAAATGGGTGTTTCAACAAGACATTGACCCCAAGCACACGAGTAAACCAGCAAAATCTTGGTTCCAAACCAGCAAAATTAATGCCTCGCAGATGTGAAGAAATCATGAAAAACTGTGGTTATACAACTAAATACTAGTTTAGTGATTCACAGGATTGCTAAAAAAGCAGTTTGAAGATAATAGTTTTGAGTTTGTAGCGTCAACAGCAGATGCTACTATTATTGTGAACACCCCCTTTTCTACTTTTTTTTTTTTACTAATAGCCCAATTTCATAGCCTTAAGAGTGTGCATATCATGAATGCTTGGTCTTGTTGGATTTGTGAGAATCTACTGGTGCCTTGTTTCCCATGTAACAATAAGAAATATACTCAAAACCTGGATTAATCTTTTTAGTCACATAGCACAACTATTATTCTGAACACTACTGTATGAGATCTGTAACATGAAAATTGGTTTATTTTATGAAGTAGAATACAAATCTTATGTTGAGATTTATCCTGGAATAGAAAGGTTTGGAAATTTACATTTGATTTTCTGTTGACAGTGATGAAGGGGAAAATAATCTAAACTTACCAAAATTCCAGTGTTCCTAAAACTTTTGCACAGTACTGTATAGATGAATGTGAGTGTTGAGTATTGTTTGAAAAATTGCTTTTATCGTAAAAGTGAAAAACTGAAAGACTATTTACAGTATATCTATGCCATAGCAAAAAATGGCTTAACGTTAAAGTAAAACCTAAATAAACAGAATAAATGTTAAACATAAGTGTGTACCAGATTATCTCTAAATCAAATCCTTGTACTAAAATCTCTGGCTATTAATAACATTTTTATCATCAGTCCATAAATTTGCAAGTTATCTTGTCCACAGGCAAAATGAGGCAGAAATTGAATGTTTACAATGGCCCATAGGACCTCAACACTTCAACATTAAGATGACACTCGCAACCACAGAAGACATTTACAAATACAAAAGTACCAGCATCACCACAACAGTGGGTAGGTGCATAAAAAAACCTGGCCAATTAAAAAGTGTTTGCTAACATGGGAGGACATAAACACAACCTATAGCATGTGCAACAATTTAATTTGACGTCTGCTGCAAATTCTTACAGCACAAAGGCTTTGCAGAGGTTCATAACACAACGGAAGTGCAACACATCTGCCAAAAGGACTTGACCTGACTTCTTCTCTTCACTACATTAATAAAATAATGTGAAAAGCTATCTTAAGTGTAATGTAATCAATAAAATAAACTTACTGAGCTCCGCTGACCAGGTAACGGTAATATAAAGAGAGTGCAATGTTAAAGTTGAAGTCCTTCAGGCAGAAACTTTCGTTTGTGTTGTATTCCTGTTGCATTGTGAAGCTTTGCAAAGTGTTTGGGTGCATCGTGTGAATTTGCAGCCGAGAAAGTTTTACACGTGCTGCCGGTTATGTTCATCTTCTCTGTGTTTGCATGGTTTTATTTTAAATCTACTACCTGGTGTTGAATTGACACATTTGTTTTTTGCTGGTGTCTTAGCTTGGAGGTGTTGTGGCCCCTATCGGCCTCCATAGCCTTTGGTGAGGTAAATAATAAATGGCAGAGTTTGGCTTGTATGTTGGTAATGTTTTTTGTTTGATTTTTTTTTTTTTTTTTATGTTTTTCCTAATTTTAATGATTTTTTTCCCCCCTCATTGTAAATATTACATTGTTCTCACACCATTAACTTCAGAGGTCACGGCAATCTTAATGTTCAATGACAATTTTGAATTCACACAAACCAAAACCATTACACAGCGAGGACGAATGGTTACAGAATACTTTAATTGTACCGCCTGTAACTTTTAAATGTTAAGGCAGTGAACACATTTTTTTTTTTTTTTTTTTCTGGGGGAAAAAAAATGAAAATCTGCAGTTATTGTTTGTGAGGATCACTTGTCAGAGTGTATGATTTTGTTTTTGTTCAAATGTCACGTGTCTCCATAGCTCTTTTATTTCACTAACCTTCCCACTGAGACGTCTCCTCCTGTAGATGGTGTGTGTCGGCATCGTGATTTATGAGTTTAATAAAAGTGTGTGTGTCTCAGGGCTGTACTGTCCCTTACAGTTAGTTGAGCAGCTCTGTTTTCACAGCCGCTCCCTCCCTCGGTGGCTGACAGTGGCTGTGAATGTTTCAGAAACGCCCTTGTCAGAGCGCTGTCCTTGAGCGAGGGCACACTCGTTCCTGCCAGTTTGCTCATTTCAGACTTGCCTTGAAGTCCCCTGAAGGGATGCAGGAGCAACACTAAATTATGGCTGCATGATTTTGATGCTGATACTGACCCTCGTGTGTGTGTGTGTGTGTGTGTGTGTGTGTGTGTGTGTGTGTGTGTGTGTGTGTGTGTGTGTGTGTGTGTGTGTGTGTGTGTGTGTGTGTGTGTGTGTGTGTGTGTGTGTGTGTGGCTTCATAGCAGCTGGTTCTTTGTCTTCTTTTGTCTGGGGAAAATTTGATGCCAACCATCAAATTTTAAGTAAATAAAAAATGTAGCTGTAGAGATTTCAGTAACAGTGGGTTGTTTTGAAAAACTCACATTCATGTTTCTGGGACTTCAGCCTTTGAGACCGAGACACGTGGGGCAAGCTTCTGAGGTCATGAGGTCTCTGGACAGAGGTGTTTGGTGATGCTTATACAGTGCACCCGGAAAGTATTCGCAGCGCATCATCTTTTTGTAATGTTACAGCCTTATTCCAAAATAGGGATTTTTTTTTTCCCCCTCAAAATTTTACTCACAACATCCCATTATGACATGAAAAAAGTTTTTTTTTTTTTTTTTTTCCCAAATTTATTAAAAATAAAAAACTAAGAAATCGCATGCTCTATTCTCAGTACTTTGTTGATGTACCTTTGGCAGCAATTACAACCTCAAGTCTTCTTGAATATGATGCCACAAGCTTGGTGCACCAATCTTTGGGCAGTTTTGTCCATTCCTCTTTGCAGCACCTCTCAAGCTCCATCAGGTTGGATGGGGAGTGTCGGTGCACAGACATTTTCACATCTCTACAGAGATGTTCGTTTGGATTGCAGTGGGGAATAAGTTTCATTACACTAGAAGTCTTTCAGAAAGCGCTGTAACTAGGTTTAAGGATATGATTCCTTCGTTATGTTCTCTAATGTCATATACCAACACAGAGCAGAGTAGCTACCTAAACTCTGTAAGGGAGTTAGAGTATCTCGTCAATAGTTTTACATCCTCTTTGAAGACAACTTTGGATGCTGTAGCTCCTCTGAAAAAGAGAGCTTTAAATCAGAAGTGTCTGACTCCGTGGTATAACTCACAAACTCGTAGCTTAAAGCAGATAACCCGTAAGTTGGAGAGGAAATGGCGTCTCACTAATTTAGAAGATCTTCACTTAGCCTGGAAAAAGAGTTTGTTGCTCTATAAAAAAGCCCTCCGTAAAGCTAGGACATCTTTCTACTCATCACTAATTGAAGAAAATAAGAATAACCTCAGGTTTCTTTTCAGCACTGTAGCTAGGCTGACAAAGAGTCAGAGCTCTATTGAGCTGAGTATTCCATTAACTTTAACTAGTAATGACTTCATGACTTTCTTTGCTAACAAAATTTTGACTATTAGAGAAAAAATTACTCATAACCATCCCAAAGATGTATCGTTATCTTTGGCTGCTTTCAGTGATGCCGGTATTTGGTTAGACTCTTTCTCTCCGGTTGTTCTGGCTGAGTTATTTTCATTGGTTGCTTCGTCCAAACCATCGGCATGTTTATTGGACCCCATTCCTGCCAGGCTGTTCAAGGAAGTCCTACCATTATTTAATGCTTCAATCTTAAATATGATCAATTTATCTTTGTTAGTTGGTTATGTACCACAGGCCTTTAAGGTGGCAGTAATTAAACCATTACTTAAAAAGCCATCACTTGACCCAGCTATCTTAGCTAATTATAGGCCAATTTCCAACCTTCCTTTTCTCTCAAAGATTCTTGAGAGGGTAGTTGTAAAACAGTTAACTGATCACCTGCAGAGGAATGGTCTATTTGAAGAGTTTCAGTCAGGTTTTAGAATTCATCATAGTACAGAAACAGCATTAGTGAAGGTTACAAATGATCTTCTTATGGCTTTGGACAGTGGACTTATCTCTGTGCTTGTTCTGTTGGACCTCAGTGCTGCTTTTGATACTGTTGACCATAACATTTTATTACAGAGATTAGAGCATGTCATAGGTATTAAAGGCACTGCGCTGCGGTGGTTTGAATCATATTTGTCTAATAGATTACAGTTTGTTCATGTAAATGGGGAATCTTCTTCACAGACTAAAGTTAATTATGGAGTTCCACAAGGTTCTGTGCTAGGACCAATTTTATTCACTTTATACATGCTTCCCTTAGGCAGTATTATTAGACGGTATTGCTTAAATTTTCATTGTTACGCAGATGATACCCAGCTTTATCTATCCATGAAGCCAGAGGATACACACC